>NC_057801.1:524422081-524680621 GCF_018294505.1 Triticum aestivum
TCAATACATATTCCATCTGTCATCATACCATGTTTTTTCACTCAAATGTTGTTCTTGTGCATCAAACATCAAAAAGAAGAGGGTTATTGCCGAACCTGAAGGAGCACCAGCAAAGTCCTTGAAAAACGTGGTGGTGCCGGAGAAATCAGACATCACCCCACTTATATTGGCTGTACAACCAGTGACACAAAACGTAGGACCGACTCCAGCAGACTATACTCATACTTCACTGGCCACACCACTAGCCCCACCACACAGGACCTGCACTCCAGCAAAAGGTATACCGATTTCATTTGCCATAGCACCAGTCGTACCACAGAAAAATCCCACTCCAACAAAAAGTACAGCAAGTCCACCGGCCGAAGACCTTTCCCAACTGCAGAGACGTCCAATTCCAGCAGATTGGAACCCCATTCCATTTATTCCTAGTTTAAAAGACAATGATTTCAATGTTGTTAGGGACTACGTGCATATATTCCCATCATGGGAAGATTATTGTGAATACAAACACCATTTTCACATCTTCCTGTCCAACTTACGTGTAAGTGCTATTATTCATGGTTATTATTTTCCTGTTTTCTGCTGATTGAACACATCAATGATTTACATTACATTGTTGTAACTAGGCGAGGGTCAATCTGGATAGTCATGACGAGCAAAGCTTGCTTGTGCTTTTCAAGGAAGCACTGCAGCAGTATCGGTGTTACCAGAGGTAATCACACTTTGATGGCAAGTCTATAAACGAATTTCCGGTGAAGTCTCATGTGCTAAATTTAGAAGACATTAATGGAAAAACCTTGTATTGCACTGGTCTCGTTCCCAGGATGAGGTACTACCTATGAAATCACATGACAATTTGAACTTCTACTTTTCCGCATGTGCCTTACAGATCTTTTTTGCAGGAATCTGCTCGAAGAAGAATTCCGGTTTGAAAAGAACGACAGGATATCGCAAATATGCTGCCCGCTGCTTTGCTCTTATTAGGACTTGTTGTCCTGTATCACTGTACTTGCATACATACCTAGTTCATTATGTGACAGCAGTATGCATGATAGCTTGCTTATCAATTGTTCGCTCCAAATTATCTGATTTGTATGAATGGTTGCATTAGTGTAGAATATATCCAATGCCAATGACTTTTTTAGCTATGCATTGTTCTTGTAAGTACATGTTGTCCTTTATCTGTGTCTTATAATGACAGGTAGTTGTTCATGTACCATAAATCTGCAGCTTATTTTCCTTTGCCCTCCATTTTCTACACATCAGATCTATATTTACTCTTACCATAACGTTGGTACTGAAGAAGTTTAGTTGTGCATTGCTCTTGGTTGTACCTTTTGCCTGTATTGATGCACTTACATTTATAGCTACTTGGTTATGTAGCATCACTCTTCATCTTATCTTAAATATTGTCCATTTTTTCGTATATTATCACATCTATATTTACTCTTAACAAAATGTAGAATAAAGTCAATGCTTATGAAGAAGATTCTGTGGTAAACTTCTTGAATTGCCCCCCCATCAGCATGGACAAGGCCTTTATAGAGCCTATCTTCACCAATAATGTAAGTTTGTCCTTCTCAAGCCTTCAAACTTTGTTGTATATATTTGGTTAGGCATGACTGCAACAGTTGTTTATTTTTGGTGTTTGCATCAAATTGCATGTTTAAAGTTTATTATGTAGTTCATAAACAAAAGTTTGTCCTTCTCAATTTAAGTTTGTTGTTGTACCACCAAGTTCCTTCTTTATACCATGTAAATTAAACTATACAGAGCAAGTGATCTTCTTTTGCACTGCATGTATGCTTCTGTTCTTCATCCGTAATCCAGTGGTGTGGTGAACCTACCCACTACAGCACAATGTCATATTCTGCAATGTCTTAACTATGAACATATCATATCATTCTACTATTATTTAAATTATCTCTTTATTTGCCAATCCGAAATGGGATAAATTGACAGCAGACTAACAATTGATACTTATGAGTTCTTGATCTGTAATCTAGTGGTGTCGTGAAGCTGCCAACTCCTTCACAATGTCATTTCCTGCCATGTCTTGACATGAACAATACCATATTGTGTTAATGCAATTTTAAACTGTGTCACTTTATTTGTTAGTAAGAAATGTGATGAATTGTCAGCACTGATACTTTTATGTGAAAAACCTGTCATCTGTCTTCTTGTTTATCTTTCAGAGTGAGGAAGATATAAGTGTTGAACAAGCGCAGTCTCATCATCTTGCTCAGCTGCTTGCGCTGCAGCTCCCCGGCAGTGCTAACCTTTCTTCAACTCTATTGAAGTGTTGTCGGTTTTGTATATTATTTTATCGGCGTGTTTATTTGCACTTGTGGCGATCTTTCATGCCCAGTGTATGTAATCTGCTGTCTGCTTGTGCTTTATTATCATAGTGGCGAACTTTGATGCCCAGTGGATGTAATATTCCGTAATTTCTTTATTGTATAGTCTAGGTTTTTTCTTATTCATGATGCTGCAATTATTTTACTTTATATATATATATCCTGTCTTTGCAGTAAACTGGCCAAATCGTAAAATTACAGTACATAATCGGGCTGTCATGCAATCACGATGTAGGTTGGGCCTGAAACGTGCCGAACAGCTCACGGGCTGGCAGCAGCCCGAAATGGACCCTGGCCCATGATTGTGTGAATCAAATCACAGGCTTTTAACAAGCCAAAATTGTCTCTGTCCTTGTTTGGCCCAATCAGATATCGGCTGCGAGCAGGCCTGATGCAAATTGGGCCATAGTTAGGCCCAACTATATGACAGGCTTTTAACAGGCCAAAATTAATATAGGGCCGAAATGTTAAACGGGCCCTTAACAGGCCGAAACTAATATCAGGCCGAATTACTAAATGGGCCTTTAGCAAGTGGGCCCAAAAGCATAGAGTCTAGTTGACGGGCCGAATCTGATATGGGCCATAATTGAGCCCAAAGCCTCTTAAAGGGCCCAACCTGATCTGGCCCGTAATTTGGCCCACAACATGGTAGGCTTTAACGGGCCGGATCTCATATGGGCCATTATTAGGCCCAGAACATGGCAGGCCATTAATGGACCGGATCAAATAAGGGACGGCATTTGGCCCAAAACATGGCAGCCAGCTAATGGGCCGGCCTACTAGGGTCCTCAAAATCTTGTGGGCCAACAGCTGGGCCGGCCCATTAATGTCGGCAAAATCTCGTGGGCCTTTAGCTGGGCTGGCCCATTATGATCCGCAAGAATCTTGTGGGCCTTTACCTGGGACGACCCATTATGGCACACAAAAATCTTTTGGGCCTTTACCTGGGCCGACACATTATGGCCCGCAAAATCTTGTGGGCCTTTAGCTGGGCCAGCCCATTATGGTCCGCAAAATCTCGTGGGCCTTTAGCTGGGCCGGCCCATTATGGTCCGCAAAATCTTGTGGGCCTTTAGTTGGGTCGGCTCATTTAAACTTGATGGGCCGGTCCACGTGTCAACATATCATAGGCGCGTCTCGCCCATTGGTCGGGGCTGTTAATGGGTTATCGCATCCAAAACCCGACCTGATAGCTTAACGGCATTCCGTTACGGTGGATGCCACGTGTCAGTCACCCTTGACGAAAGCACTTCTATGACGCGCGATTTATCGTCATGGAAGTGGACACTTCCGTGATGATAATTTTGGTAATGTCATGGAACACTTCTACGACAGCACAGGTATGACTATCTTGATTCTGTCACAAAAAACCCAACCTACTGCGAAAAACACGTATCATCATGAAAGTGTATTTTTTTGTAGTGATAGTCCACCGGCTTCCTGCCAAAAAGCAGATCATTCCCACTCCGGAGCCTAACGAGAGGGTAGTGTTCATCCCCCACTTCCTTCGCGGACTAGGGTTCCCCCTTCATCCTTTCGTCTGCATCCTCATGTTCTACTATGGGCTAGATTTTCATGATGTGGCCCCAAATTCTTTCCTCAATCTTTCCGCGTTTATCGTCGTGTGCAAGGCATTCCTCCGCGTCCCTCTCCACATCGGGCTATGGCTTTAGGTCTTCAATGTTAAGCCAAAGGTGGTCGAAGGCCAACACGCGGAGTGTGGCGGCGCCATGGTGAGCAAGTTCCCCAACGTCAACTGGCTAAAGGGGACCTTTGTGGAGAGCGTCAATGGATGGCAGTAGGGGTGGTTCTATATCACGGAACCCCGCGATGCCATACGGGCCGCCGCTCCCGAGTTCAAATCTGGGCCCCCGATGCGGCTTACATCCTCGCTCAATAAAGGCCTCGATTGGGAGTCACCTGACAATGTGACGACGCTGGAGAGCCACGTCAAGGGAGTGATAAACAAGAACACTAGCCTCGCCAGCGTGATTTAGGTGATGCTTTTTTGCCAGATTCTCCCTTGTTAGCACCGGTCTCAATATATGTGGGAATTCGACCCGGTCAGTCCTGGGACTCTACAGCAGCTCTTCGGCATGATGCAATAAGACATATGGAAGCTGCTCTTCAAGACTCAAAAGTCATGGCCAGAGATAAACGGAGACCGCGGCGATGACTGTGCCCGTTTGGCCACTCCTGTAAGTTTTATAACAACTTTTATTTGCAATTCCAAGGAGTATATTGAATCCTCTTACTTCCACAGGGCTGGACAAAGAAGGCAGAGCAGATCAACTATCCGGCTCCATTGCCCGAAGACCAGGCCTCCCCTTTGCTGACAAAGATGATGGCTCCGGCGCCATATCAGGTGCCGGAGAAGAAGGCCAAGAAGAAGGGCCAGGAGTCCAGAAGTGGCCTTCATTGTAAGGGTGCTTCGGACGTCGTGTCCGAAGACACCAAATCCTCCTCCTCTCATGATGAAGATGTAGAGGAGGAAGAAAGCAACTCTCCCCCTAAGTGGAGTAAGAAGAAAAGGGCGGCTTCCGCGGATCTGGAGGTGGAGGCGGCCAAGATGGGAAAACCCTCCCTTTCGGATGACTCCGAAGTGGATGTCGATGCCATCCCAAAGCGGCGCCCCAGGCCGAAGCCCTTGGTTGAATCATGAGTATCCGAAGACACCATACACATATCATATTTTATGCCTTACTATTTTAAAGTACTGAACTGTGCATTATAGCCCGGCTCGCAATCTCCCCCAACGATCATCGTCATCTGGGAACTCGCTAGGGACGAACGCGATGGAGAGCGAGTCGCCTCCTTAGATCTCTCCACCCACTGCCACGGATAACAGCAAAGTGTTATCCCAAAGAACCTCTCTAGGCCATGGGGAGGTACAGGAGGCCGTGAAGGTGGCGGCACAGGGTAACACCTCTATCGCCGAAGAGAGGTGGAAATCCACCCCAGGGAGACCGGTGATGGGGGCAACACTCAATTCGGCCCCCAACCGAATATTGTTCTCGAGACCCATACGGCTCCGGAGTCGGAACAACAACCTTCTTCAAGGAAAGGGGGTGTGCCGTCTCCACCTGCGTCCTCTATCAATCCAAAGGTGCCGGACACTCTGATGGAAGCGCTTCAAGGTGCTTCCATTGTGGAGGAGCACCGTACCCTTATGGGTACGGTGGTTGAAAAGGTTTGGTCCGCTAAAAGAGGATTGAACCAAGCCTATACCGGCCTTCTAACAGGCTTTGAGGTATGTGAAGTAATGTATTTTTAGGTATTTACAAAAAGGAATACCTATATATAGATAGTAGCCCCTGAGACTTTGTTCGGTGTTGCATGAAGAAAGGCCGAACAGAAGATCGAATAATACCTCAAAGGAGCTAACATATATGTCTGCTTGGATGAACAGGCTGTGAGGCTAGTAGCAGCCTTGCATGCGGCAGTAGTCTGTGAACTAAAGCGAAGGATGGAGGCAAAGCAAGGTATGTTATACGGAAGCATATCTGAACTGCTATGAGTTATAATGTGTCATCTGACTGAGCTTTATGTTTTATGCTCATAGTTGACACATCTGAGGTTGAAGCCCTCAAGAGTGCGCTAGCCGAAGCCAAGAAGGAGGCGGACAAGGAACGAACCACCCGCCAAAACCATGAGGCAAGGTTGGATGAAGTCCAACAAGAGCTCACAAATGTGATAAGAAACTGTGGGTCTTTGGAGCGCAAGGTGTAGGATCAAGAATCCAAACTTGCTGCGGTGCTACAAAGTGCAAAGGAGGCCCGGGTTGAAACCCAAGGTGCCTATCAGAAGATCCAAGAAGCCTAGAAGATGGCGGTTGGTAAGAGTTTTAATATGTAGAGCAAATACGTAAGGAGGAAGTATACCTTTCTGACACACATTTGGAGTTGTCCAGGAGCGTTTGCGGATCTGCCCCGAAGTGTTGCAGATGCTGCGGATTTCTTCCGAGACAAAGAGGGGAGATCAACCAAAAACTCTTCAGGTCACAATACCTTCAGCCAGAGCAGCCCTTGGCCCTCAGCGATCAGCTGAAACAGCTAACCGAGCTACATAGGATGGCCGAACTGGCCATGAAGGATATCATAGTCCGTCTCTGGTCAGCCGAACCAATACCTAATAGCTACTTTGGACTTGTGAAGCGGCTGGTAGATGCATGACCACACATGGATGCTATAAAGCGGTCGATCTGCATCGAAGGTGCCCGGATGGCCTTCGCTCATGTCAAGGTATAGTGGGCGAAGATAAATGCCACTAGTCTTGTAACCGAGGGACCGCCCATAGGCAAGGAGTATCATACGCCGGAGAAGTATTTCAACGACGTCCTTGAAGGATCCCAAATTATAGAGGGCCTGTGTTCAAAGGATATCATGTTTGAATGAATGTATCCGTGATTCCCAAACTTTCTAATGAAAACAAAGCATTCGTATAATTTTAGTCTTGTTTCCTCTAAAATTATTTATCCTCCGTTGCGGCAGTGTATTAAATCTGATAGTTGGCCAGTCGTCGGCTTCAGCCCCTCGCGTAGATACTATGGGGGTGTTCGGAACAAAACAAAAACACACTTACCCCAATGATTTGGTCCTTTAAGGAGGTGCTAGTGCGGCGAACTAGGGAATCAGACTATGCGGCTTTAGCACTCTCACTTAACCATAGGAGTTTGAAAGTAAGGTTTTAGGCACATCCCCTGGTATTGTTTGGTTATCCGAACTCGGGTGCTATAGGCACCTGATCAGGTAAAAACTAGTGCTTCGTATGACACGAAAAAAATCGCAAGAGATCAGTACTGAGTCACCGAATAGCTGACCAGCTCTCGCCGCATCATGATAGTCAGTTTTCGGCTTTCTCTACTGAGGTGTTTATCCGGCCGACCCGAAACACAATCACAGTAGTTCTCCATTTACTTCCTTAGCCGAACAATTGGAACGTAAGGTAGTAATCACAGGAGCTGGACAACCCAACTATTGACCCAAGACATGATTCGCAGCTGATGCATATAATGCTAGATTTGGGACGCGGAATTGCACTTGTGAAAGTGTTCGGTCTTTTGGTAATTTTAATAAATGTATGCGGCTGAATGGATCCCCTGGCAATTTAGGTCAAGTCGAGGTGTGCATGACAATCAGATAATAAAGAAGAAAAAATATATGAGAAGGAACAAACCAGTACCAAGTAATTTGGGCGATAATTTGTTTCCATTATAGTCTAATTGGTACGTCGAAACGTATTTGTACAGATAATGCTATAAGCATTGAGGCCATTTTACATGTCGAACGAAAGGGAAAGCTACTTGAAGGATCTTGAAGAATCCTTTGAGTGCTTCGCCATACATCTGTACTGCCTTTCGCCTTGGTGTCCGGTCCTTTTAGAGGATTAATTAATAAATTTTCATAAGGGGTCGTAAAAAGGGCCCTGGAAACCATAAAAAGGGTGTTGTGGGTTGTGAAGAACCTGAAAAGCAAAAATGAAGTTTGAAAAAAGATAGATGGGGGTCTGGATACAGTTGAGCCGTATTGTGGAGCTTATCCTTGATATGCCACCGTCGTCACCCATGGCATTTTTAGTGTGTAGTTATGAGCGCGCAGCACATATGCCCCTGCTTGGTTGGGGCGAAGACAGAGGCCGGACTACTAATCAAGCTCGTGACGAGCTGGACTATCGTTCTATGGGATAGTCCGGACTCGTTTGACACGGTCCGGTGGCTTAACTGTCGATGTGGAGTTCGGCTATATAAGGCCGACCTGCACTTCCGATGTGAGGGTCGCGGTGTGTTCCTTGGTACGGAGGGAGCGATCCATGTTTCTATGAACTGTTATAACACCGCGTGGTCCTGGCATTTTGAGTTTTAGAATCACATAATGTGGGACCGCATTGAAGCGGGCAAACGCAGTTCTTCCGGGCAGTGCGTGATAGCCACTGCGGAAAGGTACGATGTCGAAGATCAAGTCTTAGCTTTGGAAGTTATCCGACAAACCGAATACAACCTCCAATGTGATTGAGCCCGTGCAGCGGGCCTCTACACTAGGTATTACTCCTTTAAAGGTAGTTTTAGTGGGTTTGATTCTTGACGAGTCAATACCCATTTTCCGGACTGTGTCCTGATAGAGAAAATTAAGACTGTTGCCGCCGTCCATGAGGACTCTCGTTTGGTGGAATCCATTGATAATTGGGTCGAGGACCAATGCTGATGAACCGCCATGACGGATACTATTCGGGTGGTCCCTGCGATCAAAGGTGATCGGGCATGCTGACCATGGGTTGAATTTTGGGGCAAATGGCTCTATCGCATAGACGTCCCTTAACGCCCACTTGCGCTCTCTTTTCGGGGTGTGAGTAGCGTATATCATGTTCACCATCTTGACATTGGGGGGGGGGGGGATTTCTTCTGGACGCCTATGTTCGGTGTGCGAGGCTCCTCATCGTCATCCTCGCTGGGCGACCCTTTCCCCGTGTGCTCGGTTTTTAACTTGTTAGCCTGTTTGAAAACCCAACAACTTCTGTTGGTATGGTTAGCAGGCTTGTCAGGGGTGCTGTGAATCTGGCAAGGTCGATCGAGTATTCGGTCCAGGCTAGATGAGCCATCCTTGTTTCTTTTGAATGGCCTCTTCCATTGACCGGGCTTGGAGCCACTGAATCCGGCATTGACCACCGTGTCTTCATCATTTTCAGGGTTGCTCTGCCGCTTGTTTTTGTTGCATCGGGACCTGCCATTTATGTTATTTGCTTCGAAATTGCCAGGATCACTAGTATTGTTGCTGCTACGGGCCAGCCAACTATCTTTGCCTGCGCAAAAGCGGATCATGAGTGCTGTGAGGGCTGCCATGGACTTTGACTTTTCTTAGCCGAGGTGTCGGGCAAGCCATTCATCGCGGATGTTGTGTTTGAAGGATGCTAGAGCCTCGGCATCCGCACTGTCGACAATTTGGTTCTTTTTGTCTAGGAACCGGGTCCAGAATTTTCTGGATGACTCTTTGAGCTGGTGGACTATGTGACTGAGGTCATCGGCGTCTGGAGCTCGGATATAAGTACCATGGAAGTTGTCTCTAAAGGCATCCTCCTGGTCTTCCCAGCTTCCAATAGAGTTTTCTGGGAGGCTATTTAACCAGTGTCAAGCTGGTCCCTTAAGCTTGAGAGGGAGGTATTTGATGGCGTGTAGATCGTCCTTGCAAGCCATGTGAATGTGCAGAAGGAAATCTTCAAGCCATACTGCGGGATCTATCGTGCCATCGTATGATTCGATGTTTACGGGTTTAAACCCTTCTGGGAGCTGATGCTCCATCACCTCATTAGTGAAGCATAGGGGGTGCGCGGCGCCTCTATATCGGGCCACGTCACGACGCGGTTCGGATGGACTCCTTATGCGGTTTTCAGCCAGGTGAAGTTATGCTTGTTGCGCCTGGCTTGATGGTCCTCTTCTTGCGCTGGGGCTCACCCCCTTGATCCGTATATTGATCTGGTCTGACTAGCTCTACTATCCAGGTCTTGTCGTAGGTCGTAGGTGTATCCTGCAGCTGCTGTCTCTCTACCTTTATGGCGGGTTTGTGCAGGTGGGGGTTCGGCTTGTGTTACCGCTCTGTCCCGGCCACGTGGTGGTCGGTCAGGTCCGTGAGTAGCATTACGCGTGGGTGGTATAAGCCCTGGGGCCTCGTCTTCAAATTGGGGTAGCATCTTGCACTTTGGGTAACTCATGGTTGGGCGTTGGAGGCCGTATTCCCCGGCTGCCAGGACGTTAGTCCATCTGTCATTGAGCAGATCCTGATCAGCTTGAAGCTGTTGCTACTTCTTTTTCAGGATTCTTGCAGTTGCTATTAGCTGGCGCTTAAAGTGCTCTTGTTCGAAGGGCTCCTCTGGCACGATGAATTCTTCGTCACTGAGGCTCTCGTCTTCGTCGAAGACTGGAACGTAATCACCATCCTCCGAACCCTCGTTCCTGATGGGATCGTCGGGGTCGACTTGCCCCTCCTCGCAATCATCATGTTCGGATGTTGGTTTGAGAGGGGCTTCTTGGTCTTCGGCGTTATCCGGAGTATTGTTGTCTCCGGTGCAGGTATAGCTGTCTTTTTCTCGGCGCGGTTTAGAGTGGCGCCGCTGACGACGACACTATGGTGGTGCCACAGGAGAATTATTCTCGACTTGGTCCTTCTCACCTTCACCGTCATCCTCTTTGGGTGTATCCACCATATACACGTCATATATAGAGGTAGCCGTCCAGCGTCTAGTAAGCGGCGGCTTCCGGCTTTGCTCTTCTCCGGTATCGTCGTCCATGTCGTCGATGTCCTTGGAAGCGTAATCGAGCATGTGATTAGGTCCTCAAAAGTCGCTATGAAGTGGCTGGTGGGTGGGATGTAAAATTCCCCGCTCTCAGCCCCTAGTGCAGGCTAGGCATAGTTCGGCGGCGATCCTTCTGTGATGGTGAGGGATCGCATTAAGTCCAGAGCCTCGTTTAAGAGTAGGGTCTTGACAGGGAAGCGAGAATCCGTGGAGCGGGGTGGGACAGGAGTTCCCTATCCGAGCAGGTATAACATAGACCTCGAGAGTTCAGAGCTGGTGCACGGAGGTGAGTCCGGCTCGATGAGAATAGAGGGAGCCAGGAGTGATTCAGTGCCGGTTGGTGAAACAATTCCCTCCATATCTCCGATGTTGAGCTCTATGGCTGCGAAGAGTCTGGCAGGTTCTAAATTCCCGTCTTCGAACTCAGCGAGGAGTTCCGGATCTAAGGCCGGAGCTGTGGTTGAGGCCGCGAACCCCTGGAAGATCAAGTCTCCTTGGATATCAGCGACATAGTTTAGGTTTCCGAAATTGATCTGATGACCAGGGGCGTAACTGTCGATCTACTCCAGATGGCCAATCGAATTGGCACATAGTGTGAAGCCGCTGAATATGAAGATTTGGTCGGGGAGAAAAGTCTCCCTCAGGGCGGAATTGTTGTGGATGGTTAATGGAGCTAGCGAGCCTTCCGGTGACGACACAGTGTAACTCTCAATGAAAGCACCAATGTCGATGTCAAAACTGGCAGATCTTGGGTAGGGGGTCCTGAACTGTGCGTCTAAGGATCAAAGGTAACAAGGAGGCAGGGGACACGATGTTTACCTAGGTTCGAGCCCTCTTAATGGAGGTAATACCCTACTTCCTACTTGATTGACTATGATGAGTATAGGGGCTTACAAGAGTTGATCTACCTCGAGATCATGATGGCTAAACCCTAGATGTCTAGCATGTATGATTGTGATCCTGCATATGGACGAATCCCTTTGGTTTATATAGACACCGGAGGGATCTAGGGTTGTACAGAGTCGGTTACAGAGAAAGGAAGGTACATGATCCGAACGCTAAGCTTGCCATCCACGCAAGGGAAAGTCCTATCCGGACAAGTGGGAGGTCCTTCTACCTTGTATCTTCATGGCCCATCAGTCCGGCCCATGACACATAGGCCGGCTCCGTGAGGACCCCATAGTCCAGGACTCCCTCACCGACCACCATGTCCGGACATGAACCCGAGAAAGCCGGCCATTGCCTTTGCCTCCTCCTCATCTGCCTTGATAACCTCCTCCTCCGGAGCACAAGGTTCTGAATATTTACGCCTCCACGTCACCGTCAAGCGGTTAATCGGCCGCCAATGTTTATCCCACCAAGCTTGACGTCGACTAAGTGGAGGAGCGGTGGCCTTCCTAGGCGGAGACCTACCGTTTACTACTCTTCCCCACTTCTAGTTGCACCCGCGCATGCGTGGCTGCTTCGTGGTTGTGGTGGCGGAGGGCGACCGGGGGGATCCGGTGATCTCCTTCGTCTGCTCCTGCGATAGTACGTCAAAGACAGCTTTGGAGCACGCCCGAAGCGGAGCCGCCGATGCCCTTCGTCTGCTCCTGCGACAGTACGTCCAAGAGAGCTTTGGAGCGCGAGGAGGCCAAGGTTGGAGTGGTGCCGACAGAAGGAAGGGACCGGAGGAGAATGAGTGTGGGTCTTTGGCTATGGCTGGGAGCTGGGGCTCAAGTTAATATAGCGAGCGAATGGCAATGAGCCATGTCAGACGAATGGACGGCTGGCGCGGAGTAGGTTTGTTGGCAGCCGTGCGTCATTAATGTGGGCGGCAAACGGAAGGATGGCCGTGGTGTCGTTAACGGAGAGCAGTCGCTTGCACCGGGATGCCACGCGGGTGGCGCTCTCCCAGCCTTCGTGCTGCTGCAATGCCAGTGCTAGTGAGAGGTAGCGTCAGGCATGAATGTGGACGCTGCTTCAGTGACTTAACTGCAAGTGCGTTGGGTCACTGACATGTGGGCCCAACGGGCATCTGACCCGCATGTCAGCTGTGACACACCAACTGCACCTGCAGTTAAGTCCGGTGAATGCGGCATTGACGTTCTGGAGAGACGGTGACCTATTCAGGCGGGAAACACGCGCTACTGATGGAAGGGGTTTCGGTAGGCCAGGGCGGTCAGACGCTGGCGTGGTGGTAAAATGTGAACTCATGGATGATGAGCCTTTGAACCGTATGCGGCACGTATTGACAACCAGGCGTCCATGCAACCGCTCCTGTCGCCATCTAGCCTTCGACGACCACCATTATACACCACACAACCATGCATAACTTACGAATAATGGACGAATCGATCAGACACACACTCGTGCGCAATGGCACTATGATCGGTCACTGACGATAGTACATACTCCGTACCATAGTACCCTCTCTAGCTAGGATGTTTTATAGATTGTCGTTGTGATGGACGATATACATGAGCAAGGCGCCGAGTCACGAGTATGACCGCTGCGTTGAGCCAAGTGAATACATGCTCAGTGTTCGTGGAGGCCTCCAGCAAACGTCTAAACAGTAATGCCAGGCACCGCTGGGGCGCGCAGGTGACGGGCTTGCCGTTTGCATTGCACCATGAGTAGGACTTTGATTGAGAGGGCGACGTGCATGCATTAGCATGGTTTGACAGCGTGAGCGTGAGTGTCTACACGTGTACATGCTACTTGCCTCTATGGACGGTGTGCCCTAATGTGTGCATCACGTATAATATAAAAAAATCTGTTTGTGCATTTAATGCAAAGTATTTCATTTTCATTTGGCTGACGAGTGTGCGTTGCAGCAACGAGTCCGTGGTTTGATTCCTCACATACGCATAATTTTGGTTTTTATTTCTTTCTCCACTGACAGGTAGGCCCGCATAGATAGATACATAAAGAACACGAGCTGATGAGGCGCATACGGACTGTTTGACTGCTCAACCAGACAAATACGAAACTATATGCTGAGCCAGTAACCGTATAATCACCATATCTCATATACAATAAACAAATTGAGTTATCAAGACAAGTTCGATGACCGCCAATGCAGTTTACTGGGTAATAAATGACCGGGATTGAAGGGGAATCCAAATTTCCTTCGTCTTTTGTCCTTGAGCTCTTGACAAACCAATGCACTATACGGTTGTCCTGAAGGAAATATGCCCTAGAGGCAATAATAAAGTTATTATTTATTTCCTCATATCATGATAAATTTTTATTATTCATGTTGAATTGTATTAACCAGAAACATGATACATGTGTGAATACATAGACAAACTTAATGTCACTAGTATGCCTCTACTTGACTAGCTCATTAATCAAAGATGGTTATGTTTCCTAACTATAGACATGTGTTGTCATTTGATTAACGAGATCACATCATTAGAAGAATGATGCGATTGACTTGACCCATTTCGTTAGCTTAGCACTTGATCGTTTAGTATGTTACTATTGCTTTCTTCATGACTTATACAAGTTCCTATAACTATGAGATTATGCAACTCACGTTTACCGGAGGAACACTTTGTGTGCTACCAAACGTCACAGCGTAACTGGGTGATTATAAAGGAGCTCTACAGGTGTCTCAAAAGGTACATGTTGAGTTGGCGTATTTCGAGATTAGGTTTTGTCACTCCGATTGTCGGAGAGGTATCTCTGGGCCCTCTCGGTAATGCACATCACTATAATCCTTGCAAGCAATGTAGCTAAGGAGTTAGTTACGGAATGATGCATTAAGTAACGAGTAGAGAGACTTGCCGGTAATGAGATTGAACTAGGTATTGGATACCGACGATCGAATCTCGGGCAAGTAACATACCGATGACAAAGGGAACAACGTATGTTGTTATGCGGTTTGACCGATAAATATCTTCGTAGAATATGTAGGAGCCAATATGAGCATCCAGGTTCCACTATTCGTTATTGACCGGAAAGAGTTCTAGGTCATGTCTACATAGTTCTCGAACCCGTAGGGTCCGCACACTTAAGGATTCGATGACAGTTTTATTATAAGTTTATGAGTTTTGATGTACCGAAGTTTGTTCGGAGTCCCGAATGAGATTACGGACATGACGAGGAATCTCGAAATGGTCGAGACATGAAGATTGATATATTGGAAGCCTATATTTGGATATCGGAAGTGTTCCGTGTGAAATCGGCATTTTACCGGAGTACCGCGAGGTTACCGAAACCCCCCGGGAGCTTAATGGGCCTACATGGGCCTTAGTGGAAATAGAGGGCAACAAGGGGAGTGTGGGGCACGCCCCCCAAGGCCCAAACCGAATTGGTTTAGGGCAAGGGGGCCGGCCCCCCTCTTTCCTTCTCCTCCTCTCCCTTTCCTTCCCCTCTCCTAGTCCAACAAGGAAGGAGGGAGTCCTACTCCCGGTGGGAGTAGGACTCCCCATGGCGCGCCCCCTCCTAGGCCGGCCTCCCCCTCCCCCGTTGCTTCTTTATATACGGGGGCAGGGGGCACCTCTAGGACACAACAATTGATCTCTTGATCTCTTAGCCGTGTGCGATGCCCCCCTCCACCATAGTCCTCGATAATATTGTAGCAGTGCTTAGGCGAAGCTCTGCAACGGTAGAACATCAACATCGTCACCACGCCGTCGTGCTAACAGAACTCTTCCCCGACATTCTGCTGGATCGGAGTTCGTGGATCGTCATCGAGCTGAACGTGTGCTAGAACTCGGAGGTGTCGTAGTTTCGGTGCTTGATCGATCGGGCCGTGAATACGTACGACTACATCAACCGCATTGTTCTAATTCTTCCGCTTTCGGTCTACGAGGGTACGTGCACAACACTCTCCCCTCTCGTTGCTATGCATCACCATGATCTTGCGTGTGCGTAGGAATTTTTTTGAAATTACTACGTTTCCCAACAGTGGCATCCGAGCCTAGGTTTTATGCGTTGATGTTATATGAACGAGTAGAACACAAGTGAGTTGTGGGCGATACAAGTCATACTGCTTACCAGCATGTCATACTTTGGTTTGGCGGTATTGTTGGATGAAGCAACCCGGACCAACATTATGCGTACGCTTATGCGAGACTGGTTCTACCGACGTGCTTTGCACACTGGTGGCTGGCGGGTGTCTGTTTCTCCAACTTTAGTTGAACCAAGTGTGGCTATGCCCGGTCCTTGTGAAGGTTAAAACAGCACTAACTTGACAAACTATCGTTGTGGTTTTTGATGCGTAGGTAAGAACGATTCTTGCTCAGCCCGTAGCAGCCACGTAAAATTTGCAACAACAAAGTAGACGACGTCTAACTTGTTTTTGCATGGCATGTTGTGATGTGATATGGTCAAGACGTGATGCTATATTTTATTGTATGAGATGATCATGTTTTGTAACCGAAGATATCGGCAATTGGCAGGAGCCATATAGTTGTCGCTTTATTGTATGAAATGCAAATGCCCTGTAATTTCTTTACTTTATCACTAAGCGGTAGCGATAGTCGTAGAAGCAATAGATGGCGTAAACGACAAGGATGCTACGATGCAGATCAAGGTGTCGTGCCGGTGACGATGGTGATCACGACGGTGCTTCGAAGATGGAGATCACAAGCACAAGATGATGATGGCCATATCATATCACTTATATTGATTGCATGTGATGTTTATCCTTTATGCATCTTATCTTGCTTTGATTGACGGTAGCATTTTAAGATGATCTCTCACTAATTATCAAGAAGTGTTCTCCCTGAGTATGCACCGTTGCGAAAGTTCTTCGTGCTGAGACACCACGTGATGGTCGGGTGTGATAGACTCTACGTTCAAATACAACGGGTGCAAAAAAGTTGCACACGCGGAATACTCAGGTTAAAGTTGATGAGCCTAGCATATACAGATATGGCCTCGGAACACGGAGACCGAAAGGTCGAGCGTGAATCATATAGTAGATATGATCAACATAGTGATGTTCACCATTGAAAACTACTCCATCTCACGTGATGATCGGACATGGTTTAGTGGATTTGCATCACGTGATCACTTAGATGACTAGAGAGATGTCTGTCTAAGTGGGAGTTCTTTAGTAATATGATTAACTGAACTTAAATTTATCATGAACTTAGTACCTGATAGTATTTTGCTTGCCTATGTTTGTTGTAGATAGATGGCTCGTGCTGTTGTTCCGTTGAATTTTAATGCGTTCCTTGAGAAAGCTAAGTTGAAAGATGATGGTAGCAATTACACGGACTGGGTCCGTAACTTGAGGATTATCCTCATTGCTGCACAGAAGAATTACGTCCTGGAAGCATCGCTGGGTGCCAGGCCTGCTGCAGATGCAACTGACGACATTAAGAACGTCTGGCAGAGCAAAGCTGATGACTACTCGATAGTTCAGTGTGCCTTGCTTTACGGCTTAGAACCGGGACTTCAACGACGTTTTGAATGTCATGGAGCATATGAGATGTTCCAGGAGTTGAAGTTAATATTTCAAGCAAATGCCCGAATTGAGAGATATGAAGTCTCCAATAAGTTCTATAGCTGTAAGATGGAGGAGAATAGTTCTGTCAGTGAACATATACTCAAAATGTCTGGGTATAATAATCACTTGATTCAACTAGGAGTTAATCTTCCTGATGATAGTGTCATTGACAAAATTCTTCAAACACTGCCACCAAGCTACAAGAGCTTCGTGATGAACTATAATATGCAAGCGATGGACAAGACTATTCCTGAGCTCTTCGCAATGCTAAAGGCTGCGGAGGTATAAATCAAGAAGGACCATCAAGTGTTGATGCTCAATAAGACCACCAGTTTCAAGAAAAAGGGTAAAGGGAAGAAGAAGGTGAACTTCAAGAAGAACACCAAGCAAGTTGCTGCTCAAGAGAAGAAACCCAAATCTGGACCTAAGCCTGAGACTGAGTGCTTTTACTGCAAGCATACTGGATACTGGAAGCGGAACTGCCCCAAGTATTTGGCGAATAAGAAGGATGGCAAGGTGAACAAAGGTATATGTGATATACATGTATTGATGTGTACCTTACTAATGCTCGCAGTAGCACCTGGGTATTTGATACTGGTTCTGTTCCTAATATTTGCAACTCGAAATAGGGACTACGGATTAAGCGAAGATTGGCTAAGGACGAGGTGACGATGCACGTGGGAAATGGTTCCAAAGTCGATGTGATCACGGTCGGCATGCTACCTCTACATCTACCATCAGGATTAGTTTTGGACCTGAATAATTGTTATTTGGTGCCAGCGTTGAGCATGAACATTATATCTGGATCTTGTTTGATGCGAGACGGTTATTCATTTAAATCAGAGAATAATGGTTGTTCTATTTACATGAGTAATATCTTTTATGGTCATGCACCCTTGAAGAGTGGTGTATTTTTATTAAATCTCGATAGTAGTGATACACTTATTCATAATGTTGAAGCCAAAAGATGCAGGGTTGATAATGATAGTGCAACTTATTTGTGGCACTGCCGTTTGGGTCATATTGGTGTAAAGCACATGAAGAAACTCCATACTGATGGACTTCTGGAATCACTGGATTATGAATCACTTGGTACTTGCGAACCGTGCCTCATGGGCAAGATGACTAAAACGCCGTTCTCCGGAACTATGGAGCGAGCAACTGATTTGTTGGAAATCATTCATACTGATGTATGTGGTCCAATGAATATTGAGGCTTTGGCGGGTATCGTTATTTTCTCACCTTCGCAGATGATTTGAGAAGATATGGGTATATCTACTTGATGAAACACAAGTCTGAAACATTTGAAAAGTTCAAAGAATTTTAGAGTGAAGTGGAAAATCATCGTAACAAGAAAATAAAATTTATACGATCTGATCATGGAGGAGAATATTTGAGTTACGAGTTTGGTTTACATTTGAAACAATGCGGAATAGTTTCACAACTCACGCCACCCTAAATACCACAACGAAATTGTGTATCCGAACGTCGTAATTGTACTTTACTAGATATGGTGCGATCTATGATGTCTCTTACTGATTTACCAATATCATTTTGGGGTTATGCTTTAGAGACGGCCGCATTCATGTTAAATAGGGCACCATCAAAATCCGTTGAGATGACGCCTTATGAACTGTGGTTTGGCAAGAAACCAAAGTTGTCGTTTCTTAAAGTTTGGGGCTGCGATGCTTATGTGAAGAAACTTCAACCAGATAAGCTCCAACCCAAATCGGAGAAATGTGTCTTCATAGGATACCCAAAAGAGATTATTGGGTACACCTTCTATCACAGATCTGAGGGCAAGATTTTTGTTGCTAAATTCGGATCCTTTCTAGAGAAGGAGTTTCTCTCGAAAGAAGTGAGTGGGAGGAAAGTAGAACTTGATGAGGTAACATTACCCGATCCCTTATTGGAAAGTAGTTCATCACAAGAACAGGTTCCTGTAATAACTACACCAATCAGTGAGGAAGCTAATGATATTGATCATGAAACTTCAGATCAAGTTACTACCGAACCTCGTAGGTCAACCAGAGTAAGATCCGCACCAGAGTGGTACGGTAATCCTATTCTGGAAGTCATGTTACTTGACCATGGTGAACCTATGAACTATGAGGAAGCGATGATGAGCCCAGATTCTGCAAAATGGCTTAAGGCCATGAAATCTGAGATGGGATCCATGTATGAGAACAAAGTATGGACTTTGGTTGACTTGCCCAATAATCGGCAAGCCATCGAGAATAAATGGATCTTCAAGAAGAAGACTAACGTTGATGGTAATGTAACTGTCTACAAAGCTCGACTTGTTGCAAAAGGTTTTCGACAAGTTCAAGGGGTTGACTACGATGAGACTTTCACACCCGTAGTGATGCTTAAGTCCGTCCGAATCATGTTAGCAATTGCCGCATTTTATGATTATGAAATATGGCAAATGGATGTCAAAACTGCATTCCTGAATGGATTTCTGGAAGAAGAGTTGTATATGATGCAACCGGAAGGTTTTGTCGATCCAAAAGGTGCTAACAAAGTGTGCAAGCTCCAGTGATCCATTTATGGACTGGTGCAAGCCTCTCGGAGGTGGAATAAACGCTTTGATAGTGTGATCAAGGCATATGGTTTTATACAGACTTTTGGAGAAGCCTGTATTTACAAGAAAGTGAGTGGGAGCTCTGTAGCATTTCGGATATTATATGTAGATGACATATTGTTAATGGGAAATGATATAGAATTTCTGGATAGCATAAAGGGATACTTGAATAAATGTTTTTCGATGAAAGAGCTGGGTGAAGCTGCTTACATATTGGGCATCAAGATCTATAGAGATAGATCAAGACGCTTGATTGGACTTTCACAAAGCACATACCTTGATAAAGTTTTGAAAAAGTTCAAAATGGATCAGGCAAAGAAAGGATTTTTGCCTCTATTACAAGGTGTGAAGTTGAGTCAGACTCAATGCCCGACCACAGCAGAAGATAGAGAGAAAATGAAAGATGTTCCCTATGCTTCAGCCATAGGCTCTATCATGTATGCAATGCTGTGTACCAGACCTGACGTATGCTTAGCGATAAGTTTGGCAGGGAGGTACCAAAGTAATCCAGGAGTGGATCACTGGACAGCAGTCAAGAACATCTTGAAATAGCTGAAAAGGACTAAGGATATGTTTCTCGTTTATGGAGGTGACAAAGAGCTAGTCGTAAATGGTTACGTCGATGCAATCTTTAACACTTATCCGGACGATTCTAAATTGCAAACCGGATACGTGTTTATATTGAACAGTGGAGCTACCAGTTGGTGCAGTTCTAAATAAAGCGTCGTGGCGTGATCTACATGCGAAGCGGAGTACATAGCTGCTTCGGAAGCAGCAAATGAAGGAGACCGGATGGAAGAGTTCATTTCTGATCTAGGTGTCATACCTAGTGCATTGGGACCAACGAAGATCTTCTGTGACAATACTGGTGCAATTGCCTTGGCAAAGGAATCCAGATTTAACAAGAGGACCAAGCACATCAAAAGACGCTTCAATTCCATCCGGGACCAAGTCCAGGTGGGAGACATAGAGATTTGCAAGATACATACGGATCTGCATGTTGCAGACCCGTTGACTAAGCCTCTTCCACGAGCAAAACATGATCAGCACCAAGACTCCATGGATGTTAGAATCATTACTGTGTAATCGAGATTATTGACTCTAGTGCAAGCGGGAGACTGAAGGAAATATGCCCTAGAGGCAATAATAAAGTTATTATTTATTTCCTCATATCATGATAAATGTTTATTATTCATGCTAGAATTGTATTAACCGGAAACATGATACATGTGTGAATACATAGACAAACTTAATGTCACTAGTATGCCTCTACTTGACTAGCTCATTAATCAAAAATGGTTATGTTTCCTAACTATAGACATGTGTTGTCATTTTATTAACGGGATCACATCATTAGAAGAATGATGTGATTGACTTGACCCATTCCGTTAGCTTAGCACTTGATCGTTTAGTATGTTGCTATTGCTTTCTTCATGACTTATACAAGTTCCTATAACTATAGGATTATGCAACTCCCGTTTACCGGTGGAACACTTTGTGTGCTACCAAACGTCACAACGTAACTGGGTGATTATAAAGGAGCTCTACAGGTGTCTCCAAAGGTACATGTTGAGTTGGCGTATTTCGAGATTAGGTTTTGTCACTCCGATTGTCGGAGAGGTATCTCTGGGCCCTCTCGGTAATGCACATCACTATAAGCCTTGCAAGCAATGTAGCTAAGGAGTTAGTTACGGAATGATGCATTACGTAACAAGTAAAGAGACTTGCCGGTAATGATATTGAACTAGGTATTGGATACCAACGATCGAATCTCGGGCAAGTAACATACCGATGCCAAAGGGAACAACGTATGTTGTTATGCCGTTTGACCGATAAAGATCTTCGTAGAATATGTAGGAGCCAATATGAGCATCCAAGTTCCGCTATTGGTTATTGACCGGAAACAGTTCTAGGTCATGTGTACATAGTTATCAAACCCGTAGGGTCCGCACGCTTAATGATTCGATGACAGTTTTATTATGAGTTTATGAGTTTTGATGTACTAAAGTTTGTTCGGAGTCCTGGATGAGATTACGGACATGGTGAGGAGTCTCGAAATGGTCGAGACATGAAGATTGATATATTGGAAGCCTATATTTGGATATCGGAAGTGTTCCGGTTGAAATCGGGATTTTACCGGAGTAGCGGGAGGTTACTAGAACCCCCCCCCCCCCCCGGGAGCTTATTGGGCCTACATGGGCCTTAGCGGAAATAGAGAGCAACAAGGGGAGTGTGGGGCGCCCCCCCCAAGGCCCAAACCGAATTGGTTTAGGGCAAGGGGGGTCGGCCCCCCTCTTTCCTTCTCCTCCTCTCCCTTTCCTTCCCCTCTCCTAGTCCAACAAGGAAGGAGGGAGTCCTACTCCCGGTGGGAGTAGGACTCCCCATGGCGCGCCCCCTCCTAGGACGGCTGCCCCCTCCCCCCTTGCTCCTTTATATACGGGGGCAGGGGGCACCTCTAGGACACGACAATTGATCTCTTGATCTCTTAGCCGTGTGCGGTGCCCCCCTCCACCATAGTCCTCGATAATATTGTAGCGGTGCTTAGGCGAAGCCCTGCGACGGTAGAACATCAAGATCGTCACCAAGCCATCGTGCTGACGGAACTCTTCCCTGACATTCTGCTGGATCAGAGTCCGGGGATCGTCATCGAGCTGAACATGTGCTACAACTCGGAGGTGCCGTAGTTTCGGTGTTTGATCGGTCGGGCTGTGAAGACGTACGACTACATCAACCGCGTTGTTCTAACGCTTCCTCTTTCGGTCTACGAGGGTACGTGGACAACACTCTCCCCTCTCGTTGCTATGCATCACCATGATCTTGCGTGTGTGTGGGAAACTTTTTGAAATTACTACGTTCCCCAACATGTCCGGCCACTCCACCCCAGAGCTGTCACCAAGTGTCATTCATGCCACTGCACCGCACACTAACCGGTAAGGAAGCGATGGCATCCCTCCGCGCCGAGTTCGTCGCCGCCCACGACCGCACACAAAATGGTAGGGAAGCGATGGCATCCCGCCGTGCCGAGTTCATCGCCGCTCGCGACCTCACACCTACGTGGGCGGAATTTGAAGCTGCCAAGGCCGAGTGGGCGGTAGAGCAAGAGGCGTATAAAGCCGCACAGAGGAAGCGGAAAAGTCAGAAAGCACTCAAGAAAAGAGAGGCACACCGTCGCAAGAAAGAAGAGGACACACGCGCTGCTGCGGGGAGGTCGGCGGAGATCCAAGCACAGTGGGGTGTCGCCAACAAAGCCGGGAAGGATAACAACGGCGTCTGGCCAGCATGTGAGAAGTAGTAGTACTAGTAGTTAGTGTGTGTGTCTGTGTATGAGTACGAGCATGTACCAGTACTGGTTACTACTGTAGTTTTTAGAGCAAATTACCAGTACATTAGCCTAGATTCAATGGAAAAATTCCTATCCTATGCATCAAATGGCATCTCTTTCTCTATAGGAATTGAGATGTATGTCATCTCACTTCCTATGATTTTCATATTCCTATAAAATTCCTATCCTATGAACCAAAGGAGGCCTCTACTGGAGTAACTACTGTAGCTTGTAGTACTGCTGGTACAGTAATTTTCTTCAAGAAGCGGAATTCAACGAAGTCATGATGGTTCCTTTGTCCGAGCAACTTCACAGTGGGAAAGGTTGGGCCTGTGATTTGACGGCTCATTAGTCATTATTACTGCGGCGCGATGACCGGCGTGACTCCCCTTGGAGTTCTGCGTGCATGGCAAGTGGACCAGGATGGTCGATGTCGCACATGTCGGTGAACGGAAGTATTCTTTCCGATATCGAGTAGCAAGGAAACTGCATGGTATAGTATCACTACTGATTTATATATATTTTTTATTTCTGATGAATGCTAGTGTTTCAACTTTTATGACAAAGGAATGCCAAACACGGCACGTGCTGGATGTCCCACACGTCAGCTAAAGGAGTGGGACATGAACAGCGTGGTAGAGCGTCTCCACTTCTTCCACTTCTGGGTCGGAGACCACACGTAGTAGTACTAGTGGTATGAACGATACAAAGTGCGACCCGGAGAGAAAGACATGTCTAGTTGGAAGGTGTCGGGGCATACACGTAAACAAATATGAATCTAATATGTGCCTCCAATTAATATAGTAGTAGTAGAGTATTTAGGCACGTACTCCATAACATCGCCATGCATTGCACGTACAATATTTAGTGGTAGTAAGAGACAAATGCCTATATGCCATGCATGTTCATACTATTTGTGCCTTTCTACTTCACTTACTGCGCTACATTACTCAGGTTCGTACGTCCACTCCTCGGTACATGTCCGTCTCGTAGTTCCAGTCCCACGTGTTCTTCATAGATGGAATAATCCATAACTCTGGGCAATGGGAGTCCATATCATCGCAGTTAGTGTAGCTTCCCATGATAGAGACTCATTCAAACTATGTCCAGCCTCGACGAGAAGCAGTCGCGTGCACCGGGAAGCGGCACTCTCTCGGCCGTGGCCTGCTTCAAAGGCAGCGCCACGAGAGGTCACCTCCGCTCTGGCCAGGAATTAATGCGGCACTGACGCTCTAGGGCGATGCTGACCATTTCACGCGGGAAGCGCGTGCCGACAAGGGAGGGGGTGGGTCAGCCAGGGCGGTCAGACGCGGGCTTGGTGGTGGTATTGGTTTTGAACCGTTTCAGGTGTAGCACTGGTAGTTTGCAAAACTACTCAATTATTGCACTCAGTTTCCTAAGAAATTATGGTAAAAAAACATTACTCCACAGCCCGCTTCCCTTCTCCTTCCTCTTCCACCGCCCGCGCACGTCCGCGG
The DNA here is from genome assembly GCF_018294505.1 of Triticum aestivum. Lineage (NCBI taxonomy): Eukaryota > Viridiplantae > Streptophyta > Magnoliopsida > Poales > Poaceae > Triticum > Triticum aestivum. The sequence continues at coordinate 524,446,551 of NC_057801.1, forward strand.
GAAGCGACCGGTCAACCCTCATATAGGAGTGCTAGCACAAAAAGATGCATGCATGACCACTAAAATTTCTAGATTAAAGCGCCGCTCCGGCGGGAGTATGGCGTATGTAGTTAACTTCGGCCAGGCCATGGCTACCGGGCGACGGCGACCAGAGAAGAGGCGGTAGGAGGGGAATGAATGCAGCTACTGTTTGGGTTCGCCGTTCGGCTTAAATAAATGTGCACCATCACGTGTACCCGCGGGTGCACAAATTGTAACATATGTGTCTACTTAAGTGGGCGTCACGTAACAGGTGTGTATGAGAGATTCTGAGAGACAGAGTGCGTGTGTGCGACTCTACTCTTTGGACATGTACTCAACCTTTTGCATCGGAGTATAAGTATAATGGTATTACACTTTAGCTAGTGATTTATGTGGTTGTGTAAAACAAAATGTCACTTCCTGCTCTTGATTTGCGTTATATAATTACTAGCAAGATGCCCGTGCATTGCACGGAACCTTAATATGCATTTTTTTTACAAAACACCTGTTGTGATTGACCCATGCAAGAGTAATCCCATGTGTAAAAACTAATGATATCTCAAGAATTTTATCAGAAAACTGGTATGTTGAGAATTTCAACGAAAAAAATGAAAGATGAGAGATAAGGTGAGGAGGAGTGGAGCTTGGTGGTGACTAGTGGTCAGACTGGGCGGAGGCATGGGGATGGACGACACCGGCAGGCGGCAGCGGCCACCATGCTAGACTGTTCTAGAGACTTCCTTTTTTTATTGCTCAGCAATGAGGTTGTGGGAGATAAGGATGTGGAGAGAGGTGCTGGTATCTTTCGTAAAATTATCATAGTTTGTTTTCTATCCGTCAGATATATATTGAACGGTCTATATTACAAGATGGCAGGCACACCATCATCACCAACTCAGTTTTTATAACAGTAGAGATGATAAGTTTGCTAACTACTAAAGTAAAGTGGAATTTGTCCATGTTATACAAGTAAATTAAGGTGATTGTTTATCATACGAGTAAGGTTGGACGAAGGGTGGTAGGAACAAATGCTCCGCCTAGAGCATGTATTGAGATATGGAGTCTTAATGTGTGTGTGTGTCTGTGTGTGACACGGGATCCTCGGTGGTGGATGTAATTTAAGTGTTCGTGGATTCATCATGGAGAGGTGATGTGTATGGCAGAGGCCACCAACGAGGGGGTGCGAGAGAGAAAAGGCCCATAGAGAGGGAAGAGAAGGTGTGTGCGCGTGAGAGGAGTCGGCATCGAGAGAACGTGTTTGTTCGAGAGACACTGAGGAAGACTACTATATATTTATGGTGCATGTACGCGGCAATTAAACGAAGGTATGGTCTGATTGATTTAGGGGATATAGGGGAAAAGTGAGAGACATGAGGGGGTAGCTAGAAGGAGATTGTTAAGTGTGAGTGTGTGTTTTACCCATCCAGGCGAAAGTTATGTGCACACAAGAAGAGAACGATTCGATGTGGCATTAGGGTTGAGGGTAATTAGCTACGTATGGAGACATAGCAGACCTTGAACGTGCATGTGCGAGAGGTATACATGTATACGTGGGATGTGTGTGTGTGTGCGCGCGCGCATGACCGAGATAAAAGAAAGAAGACATAATTCATAAGATCAACGACATGGGTGAGACTGGTCGGTATGACAATATGCATGCATGTGAGAGTGCACGGAAGAAGGCCCGATAATTGTGCATGTGTTTTTGTCTTTAATATATAGTGGCGTGGTCTGGAGCATGCATCTATGGCGAGGAGAGGGAGCGAGACACAACGATTGTGCAAAAGAGATCAACCTATAAATGCATGTATGGAGAGACATATATAGTGTGGGTGATAGGAAGCAAGAGTGCATGCGAGAAAGAAATGTTGACGGAGAAACTACAGATAGATATAGAGATAGAGATGCTAGCTAGAGGGACACCGGCTAGTTTGAGTGTTGGAGATGACCGCCAGGTGGTTCAGAGGGTGAAGTTATGTGTGTGTGAGAGAAATATAAAAAGAGGGCACTTGACTGCATGTAGAGAGAAACATATATAGTGTGCATGATAGGAAGCAAGAGTGAGGGCGAGAAAGAAGGTTGATGGAGAAACAAATAAATAGAAAGATAAAGATGCTAGCTAGTGTGCGTTAGAGATAGGAGTCGAGTGGATCAGAAGGCTGATTGATGTGTGTTGGTGTGAGAGAGATACAGAGAGGGTGCATGTGAGTCACATACAAACAAATATCAGAGAGAAATGAAATCCGGGGATACGGAGTTTTGTGTCTGCAAGAGAGAAAGATATTTCACAATAAGAGTGATTGCTAGAGAGACATATGAGGGAACGCAAGATATCTCTAGGGCGAGAGAGTGTGTGTGAGCGACATACAACAGAATGGTGGACAGATACGAGAACCGGGGAGACAGAGTTTGTGTTTGTGTGTGAGAAAGAGATATTTAAGAGGAAGAGTCATAGATTCTCATACCTAAGGAGTAAAAGACATCTCTGTGTGAGAGGGGGTGTGCGAGTGGCACACAGGGGAATAGTTGAGAGAAATGAGACCCCGAGAGACGAAGTTTGTGTTTGTGTGAGAGCAAGAGATTTCACATGGAGCGAGATATACTTAGAGAGAGAAAGAGTGATGAAGGTCGAGGGAGAGAGTACCGACAGTGTGTTACAAAAATAAAAGATCATTGTCAACATACATGTAGCACAAGATATACCTGAGAGATGATGAGCGCGTATAGGTCTAGAGAGATCACTACAAAAAAAATACACTTCCGTGATGATACGTGTTTGTCGCAGTAGGTCACGTTTTTTGTCATGCATGTACATCCATGACGATTTTATGACAGAATCAAGATAGTCATACCTGTGCTATCGTACAAGTGTTCCATGACATTACCAAAATTATCATCACGGAAGTGTCCACTTCCATGACGATAAATCGCACATCACAGAAGTGCTGTCGTCAAGGGTGACCGACACGTGGCATCCACCGTAACGGAACGCCATTAAGCTATCGAGTCGGGTTTTGGATCGGATAACCCGTTAACAGCCCCGACCAATGGGGATTTTCCACGTGTAAAATCATCATTGGCTGGAGGAAACACGTGTCGGTTCATCGTTGGGACAGATGTCATCCACTCATTGGACAGAAGGTGCCTATGATACGTCGACACGTGGCACGGCCCAACAGAGGCCCATTCCTATGAAAAGGCTGGCCCGTTTGACTTGGTCAAAAGGTGGCGGGTCGGCCCATGGAAAGCCTGTTAACGGCATGTTCGCATATATCCCATTTATATCCCACTAATCCAAGGCCCGTTATGCCCTATCCGAATTAGGCCCAGTAGCGTAATCAGGGCCATCCATATGATTCCATCCCGTTTTCACTTATGGCCCATGTATGGCCCATGATGTCTTTTCGGCCCATATGAGGCCCTTTGTAACTCTTGGCTCATTAACAGCCTGTGGGGAAACTGGCCCATAATGAACAGTGTATCACTTTACACCCATTAATGGCCCGTGGTGAAACTGGCCCGTAATGAACAATGTATCACTTTATACCCATTAATGGCCTGTTATTCCATTGGGCCATTTCCATCCCATGTTATCTTTTGGCCTTCTCAGAGCCCATTAATTTTTGGGCTCATTTCCAGCATTCGTTTACTTATGGCCCATTACTGTCATTTTTTGCTTGTGGGCCAAATGCAGCCCGTGGTTACAGTCGGCCCATTTGTGGTCCGTTAATTCGTTGGGCCATTTTCATAGCGTCATCAAAGACGGCCTATTAACGATGGCCCATTATGGTCGGCCCATGAACGGACGATTCCAACTCTAGCCCGCTTACGGCCATAATGCGGTCTGTTATTGGCCCATGTTTGGCCAATCGATCATACGGCCCGTATAAGGCCCATTGATGATACGGCCCATAGAAGGCCCATAGTTTCTAAGGCCCGTAGAAGGCCCGTTGTTTCTACAGCCCGTAGAAGGCCCACTGTTTCTATGGCCTGTAGAAGGCCCACTGTTTCTATGGCCCATAGGAGGCCCAGTGTCAATATAGTAAATATTAGCCCATGGTTATTGTGGCCTGGTTTTAAAAAATAGGTTATTGCAGCCACTAGCAAACCGCGGAAAAAGAACTGCACTGACTACAAGCAAACAAATAAACAAGACAACAAGGAAATAAGTAAGCAAGCAACTTATACTAGGCTATCATGGCTATTACACATATTACATCCACTGGGCATCAAAGTTCGCCACGAGTGCAAATATAGGGAACAAAGCAGCATATAAACGCGGCAGCAAAACAAGTCTAGAACTGAAACCACTTCAGAAGAGTTCAAGAAACAATATCCTGGGTACCCATAATGCTGGCAAGATGCTTAGCAAGCTTATTAACTTTCTCTTGTTTGGCGCTTAAATCCTCCAGCGCTTGCTGTTGCATAAGAAAGTACGCATCTGAATTCTGCAAGGACTTCCTCAGTCCTTCGGCTTCTTGCTGCAGCACAGCGGACTGATGCCTTTCAGCTTGTAGCTGAGACTAAAGAAGCCGAAGTGATTTAGGCAGCGAGTTCGAAGAGCTTGTGCCAATGGTAGTGGCCATTAACTCAAACACTACATCAACGCTGGACTGTGGGGTTTTCTCACTATCTACAAGATCGTTTTTATCACCTTTCTTGGAGACCAACAGGGTTGTCTCACTATCTTGAACCTTATCTACATTACTTTCTCTACCATTGATAGTGGGGTGCTATTTTCCAATATTCTGTTTGCATACTACAAGAGAAACAAGCAGACACATCACAGGTTTAGCTTGTAGTATACGAAACTCATTTTGGTAAACCGGTTCAGTAGTAAGGTGGACAGGATAACAACATGAAACAAACATATAACTATGTACTATGGTCACTGTATTGTCCATATCATTCTATTTTATGTTCCCTAATCAAGATAGAGACACAGTTCAACTCATATATTTTTAAGACATGGCAGCATAGACAGAATATAAGTGTGAGAAACTACACAGCATTGGCAGCACTTGTAATGTGCATCACATGAGAACATAACTGTTTATACAACTTAAACTAAAATCAACATAGAGCAAGAAGTTAGAACAACAATCCAGTTAAAGAAATAGGTTTAAAACATACCTGATACGCCATTGGAGTTTCAATTGGATCCTTCAAATTCGAAAGTAGTTGGTATGAGTAAATACAGTGATGCAACAGCAAAGGAGTATGGACCATAGCTACGGAATCTGACCTGAGAACAGTTGCTCTTCTGCTTTAAACATGGAGTTTGGGTTAGCGGTGGTGGTCTTCGTGCTTTGGGCACTGCAGTAGGTTTACAAACTGCTCGTGTGGGGGTACTCTGTGGTGGACATGGTGCTTTGTCAACTAGAAGTGGGTTACTATCCGCTGGGGTTGCGGTTAGATGGGTTGTAGCTGGTTCTCTGTCCAACGGTGTAAGTGTGCAATCTGGAAGAGTCTCGATTATGTGTGGTGGGGATAGTTTGTGGGCCAGTTCTATCTGCATCGACGGGTAGCACTGTCTTTTGTGAAGAACAGGTTTTTGGTCCCTTAGATACTGCCATCACCCCCTCCAATTCAAATGGCCGATAAACAAGAAAAGAAATTGCACGTACAGACATTGTATGATAGATAGATGTGGTAATTCACATATACGTTGTCTAACCAAATAGGACAACATGACACAATTTCACATATATGATGCCTAACTAAACAGGATATCATGACATAGTTTCAGATATATGATGGATAACTTAACAGGATATAATGGCATAGTTCAACATATGATGAGTACCTAAACAGGATGACATGACAAAACTATATGATGTCTTTCTAAAATAGGTTGGGATGAAGTAATTCACATACATGTTGTCTAAGTATACATGATGGCATGATATAATTGACATAATTGATTCATATACTAAGTAGCTGGCACTCGCATAAATGATCTCTAAACTAAGCAGATGGAATTCAATATTGTGCATATGATGTCTAAACTAAGCAATGCAAGACACCATATGCATCATATGAGAAATATAAACATTGCAACTTAGGGCATGCACCTCAGGTGGGATATAGGACTGGTCATCTGTCTCTAAATCCTCCTCTGAGGATCTCCCTGTAACCATCGAGATATATGCTTCAACAGGTACCATTGCCTGCTCTGAAGACCTTGTTTTCACTCTAGATTTTTCCATAACCGGCTCAAATGGCTGATACACATGAAGAGTAGTTCAGTATACATAGATTGTCGACAAATGGAATACGTAATGAAAAAAAGATGTCATGAGATAATTCACATATATGATGCCTGGCTCCATGGCGGTGCATAATTCACATATATGATAATTGGCTAAAAAACATGGCATTGCATAATTCACATATCTAATATAGAAAGCAAACAGGAGGCATCCACACAAAGCATGTCTAATCTAAGCAGATGGCATGGAAATGCAAGACACCATATGCATGATATGAGCAATATAACCCAGCCAAGTTAGAGCATGCACCTCGGGGGGGGGATACGACTGGTCATCTGTCTCTGAATCCTCCTCTGAGGAGCTATCTGTTACCAGCAAGAAAGCTGCATCGACGGGTAGCACTGACTGCTCGGAAGACCTTGTTTTCACTCCAGATTTTCCCATGACAGACTCAAATGGCTGATGCACAGGAAGAGTAGATAACGTATAAACATTGTTGACAAATAGAATACATTATGGAAAAAAATATGGCATGATACAATTCACATATACGATGACTGGCTAAACAGGATGGCATTACATGATTCACGTATATGATGCCTGGCTAAAGAAGATGGCATTGCATAATTCCCATATACTCCCTCCGTCCCTAAATATTTGTCTTTTTAGAGATTTAAAATGGACTACCACATACGGATGTATATAGACATATTTTGGAGTGTAGATTCACTCATTTTGTTCCGTATGTAGTCACTTGTTGAAATCTGTAAAAAGATAAATATTTAGGAATGGTGGGAGTTTGATATAGAAACCAAACAGGTGGCATTCACACAAAGCAAATCTAAACTAATCTGATGACATATAAGATGTATAATGTAAGAAATGCAAGGCGCCATATGCATGATATGACTAACATCAGCAGGCCAGGTTAGGGAAAACACCTCAGGTGGTAAAAAGGCGTGGTCGGCTCCTTTTGAATCCCCATCTGAACAGTTATCTTCCTCTGGAATACAATCTGGAAATGCAGGAGGGGGGCCCACTTCGCCCACCATGGTGCAGCATCTGCATGACATTATATTCCCACGCAATGGTATTCTCTTTTTCTCTACATGTTCAGTACGATTGTGTACAATATATGACATGCATAATAAAAAAATAGTTAGATTTTGTAAGGCCTAAGGGGTGCATGCAAAAATCAAGACTGATGGTAGCAAACGAGTGGATGGATCCAAAACTAATGATAGCAGGTAGATTATAGCTTCAGTTTAAAAAGATAGACAGTGGATCATCTATTGTTTGTTGCCCACCCAACATGAACCACATAGAAGTCCCCAGATGAACCAGATAGTAGACAGATACTATTCATTGCTGGCTCGAAATGAGACCCATGGGCATTTCAAAACTCAAGTTTGAATGATAAAGTAGCAGGTAATAATAACCGGTGTATAACATAAGCAAACATGAAAGACTGTGACCTCTCTTCCGGAACTGTGTAGTCCTCAGGTTCATCTGCTCAGTCGATGATGGTAATGCAGTTGGTGTGGCTGCCGGCAATGGGGAAGATGATCTGAGGCGGCGAAAGAAAGTATGCAGGGGGGATCTCCGCTGCAGTGGACACTTATGTCGATGGTGCACCTTAGGTGGGGTGGATGATGGCGCGGCAGGAGCAGGACATAACACACAGAGTTTTCTTTGACGCCTATCTGAAAGTGAAGTAAATCTATAAGGGCTCCTTAGAATTGGAGGATTCTATAAACACAGGGACAGGAAAAACACAGGAATAGGATAGGAATGCACGTGCAAAACAGAGCATTTGGAAACATATGATTTCAGTCAACCTGGGTGTTTGGTTCACATGAATTGGAAGAACACAGGAATGGAGAAACGTGGTCAAATTAAAATCAAACCACGTGAAAATGAAAAAAATAAGAATCTTATTATGCCAGTAATGCAATTAGTTCTGTTCTTCATGCATATTAATTTGAAAAGGACGTCCAAGTGAATAAAATTCCTACGTTTTTCTTCGAAAGAGACACCAAAGGAAAAAACTCCTCTAGTTTTGCTTTGCTCCACTCCTTCTAACAGATCTGCACGAATAGTAGTTCCATATCAAAGGAACCCTGAGGGATCGACATGAATGCAGAGTAACAAAGTGATGCGACTAGTGTACAACCTCTTTGGCATAGCCTTATGGACCTCAGCATCCCTGGGTTGGACATGGAGGATGGTGATGATGCTGGTGTGACTGTCGAAGGCGGGGAAGAAGATCTGAGGCCTCTGGAAACGGCGCCGAGGGTACTGCTCCTCTATGATGGACAGTTACATTCTTGGAGCAGCTCTGGTAAGGTGTACGGTGATGAGGCTGAAGCAGGACAAGACAGACAATGTTAATCTGAAGTGGGACCCTAATATCATCTGTAATAGATGATGTAAAATACATTACCAAAAAGTTCTAGATGTAAAACGCATCAGCCGCGCGACGGCCGCTCTGACAGATGTTGTATGTACTGTTCACTCTGAACTTAACTGAAGAAAATGAACTTTACAGTCAGAACTGAATTTTACTATCGAAACTGATTAAACTAGCAACAGAGCATTGCAATAGATGTTTAGGGCGTTCGAGCACTAGTAGCAGAGAACCAGTGATCTAAATCAGCTGACGCTCGAGCAGGGAACGCACTAGCAGAGAGCAAGTCGTGCAGTAGCTCCGTGAGCGAGTGCTAAAGCAGCAACTCCTGTAGCTGCCGGAGGTCGTGTAGCAGCAGCAGCACAAGCGAGAGCAAGAGCAGAGCAGCAGCACGAACGAAAGCCAGAGCAGTGCAGCAGCGCGATCGACAGCAAGAACAGAGCCGCAGCGCGAGCGAGAACTGGAGCAGCTGCAGCTAGTGCCGTTGTGGAAGTCGCCGCCGAGGAAGCAATGACATGGGGGAGAGACGCCGTGGATGATGTGGCTGGCGACGGCGCCGTCGATGGAGACCCTCCATGTTTGCTCGGTATCGAGCACCGGCAGCCCCGTGAGATCGAATAAAAGATAAAATGCAGTGGTGAGTGCAGAACCTCCTTGGTGGCGCCGAGTTGGCCTCGGCTTCACCGGAGGAATTGGTGAGGGTGCTACAGTTCCGGTGGGAAAGGTCAAGACGGCGCTGTGGGGATTAAGGTGGCGCGATAGACGAGGCGAACATTGGGGTAGCTCCTTGGAGGTGGAGGACGGGGCGGCTAATCCGGCGGGACGACGAGATCGACAATGGATCCTCATCCGGTGCGGTGGATGAGGGACAGCGAGTTGTTGCGGTGGACGACGTAGTCGGGGAAGAGTCTCCGGCTGGGCGGCGGTCGGGAGGCCGACGGAGGAGCATGGTTAAATCTTGAACGAGGTTCCCCCCTTGTGGACCGCCTTTTTAGTTTAAAAAAATAAAAGAAAATGATGGAAATGTCAAAAAAATAAAAAAAGAAGTTTCCCATGTGATATGTGGTCTACTTGTTGGGAAAATTTACAAATATGAATTTCAACTTTATTTACAAAATCACTCTGGTACTTGTGAAATGGGCATAACTTTTGCATTTGAACTCGGATTAAAAAAAATTATATGAAAAATCATCTACTCGAAACGTTACATCTGAATTGAACTGGGGGAACCTCGTTCAAGATTTTCAGAATCCCCAAAAACCTAACAAAATAGAAGATACGGGGTTTTTAAGATCTAGAGGGGGGAAATGGAAAAAAATCCAAACTTACTAGTGGCGCACCATTTGCTAAGTGCGCCACTAGTAACAGAAAAAAAATTGGTTTCGAATTTTTTTTGGATTTTTTTTTCAAAAAATGATACGTAATATGACCGGGAAGTTTGAAATATTTTTCAAAATTTCATCATACTCATGAACAGGAACAAAGTCCTAGACATCAACAAGGTTTAATAGGATTGATATGATAGATATATCAACAAGTGCTATTAAGTGAGGTGGTGCTGGGGTTGGATAGAACTGCGAAGTTAAGCATGCTCCGGCTGGAGTAGTGTGAGGATGGGTGACCTTCCAGGAAGATTGACCACTTAGTGCGATTTGACTTGAGATTAAGCATATTGACCCGAGATTAAGCCATAGTGACCCGAGATTAAGAAACAAACAAAAATAAATAATAAAAATCTGAAAAAATATTTGAAAAAAATTTGTTAGTAATGGCGCACTTCTATGTGGTGCACCATTATTAAGTCAGATAGTAATGGCGCACCGTGTGATATACTAATGGCGCACTCCCTGGTGCGCCATTAGTATCTGGTATACTAATGGAGCACTAGGGGTGCGCCATTAGTATTAATTACTAATGGCGTGATGCTAGTGGCGCACCTGTAGTGCGCCATTAGTAGCCAAAACAGGTGCGCCACTAGCAGGCCTTTTCCTAGTAGTGGGTAAGTTACTAGTGTACCCCCACCGGTTTTGACACCGCGACATGGAGCTTCATTTCCGGCTGAGGGGTAGAAGGGGGATTTCTTGTGTCTGGGCTGTGAGACTGATTTCGGATGAGGAGGGAGTTCTCATGCGCGTCGAAATTTCGGGATAACAAGGCGCTGCGCGGGTTGAAGAGGCGGGAGTTTCAAAGCAGGTGAGACAAAAGATACTCGAGCTTGAAAATTTCGGGATAACAAGGTGTGGATTCTTCGTTCGGCAGAACAAACTTAACGTGTAAAAAAACAATTCATACAAGACACAAGAAAGTCATGTCCCCTTTTACTATATTGCTATAGATGCCATTGAAAAAACTACAAGAAAAATGTAAAAAAAATGGGGAGAACAAGATTACCCTGCACAGTACCAAATCGATTCGCACTTCCCTCAACAACAACAAAAAACAAATCAATTCCCACCAAAAGAAAGAGTAATGTCCCTTTTATATGAATACAAATGCCAGGATCTCGAATTTCAATTTTTGAATCCACGTTATGTTGAATTCAAATATATCGTTAGGTGACCTTGCGGTTTATAATTGATGTAGTCGTACATTTTGATCTTCCATCATATATGAACATTTTACTCCACCAGGTGAACATATATATTGTCGTCTACCATATGGACTAAATTTGAATCAATTTTCCTTATTTGAATACGATTGTTGTCAAGTTATACAATAATTTAAATATTATCTTGATAACAAAAACATGCATATAGCAGTAATCATATTTCACTATGAACTACATGTACGATACGCTCTCAAATTCAATTATTTGTATCCATTTTATGTAGAATTCAAATCATAGTACATTATTGGTCTAGGTAGCGAGATGTTCGGGATAATCTAAACCCTGTTTTCAAATGTATATTTTTTGGCTGAATTGGGACAAGTTTTGGTATAAGCTTCTTGCAAAACCGGAGATTCTCTCAACAAGCCTTGTGGTTCCGAGAGGGAACATCTCACCTTTGTGTGCGAAACGATATACGTTGCATCCCCCTGATTTTCTTTATAGAGGCAACATAGAATTATATGAGTGCCTTGTTAAATTTTGGAATTATTTCGGGTTCGTTTGGCCTTTTTATACATTAATTGAGTTTCTGGACTTTTAATGTGCATAATCTAAATATGAACTGCATGCACATGCTCCAATGCACCAAAGTTGGTTGAAAAATCACATGTGTGTCCTTGGTTGAATTTCTAGGTCCCATGGAAGAAATGAGAATGAAATTAAAACATCTGGGTGTCATGACTCGGCCGAGAACATCGAGAAACTTAGATTTTAAATTCATGTAAATCCAAAACTCACCTGGAAATCATGAAACTTGGCATGGTGTCATGTTATGGCACTAACATGTTGTGGTAAAAAATTGGACAGATTTGGAAGCTGGTGGTTCTAAGAGGGAACGTGCCACCTTTGAGTGTAAAACGATATACGCTACCCCCCCCCCTTGAGTTTCTTAACAAAGGCAACATAGAACTACATGAGTGCCGTGTTAAATTTTGGAATTAGTCCGGGTTCGTTTGTCCTTTTGTATACATAATTGAGTTTCTGGTCATTTAATGTGCATAAGTCAAATTTGAACTACAAGCACATGCTCTCGTGCACCAAAGTTGGTTGAAAATCACATTTGTGTCCTCGGGTGAATTTCTAGGTCCCATGCAAGAAATGAGAATAAAATTAAAACATTTGGGCATCGTGGCTCGGCCGAGAACATTGGGAAACTTGGTTTTAAAATTCTTGTAAATCCAAAACACGTCTGAAAATCGTGAAACTTGGCATGGGTGTCATGTCATGGTACTACCATGGTGTGGTAAAAAAATTGGCCGAATAGGAACAGATTTTGGTATAAGCTTCTTGCAAACCGAAGCTTCTCTCAAGAAGGCTCGTGGTTCTGAGAGGGAACGTGCCACCTTTGAGTGCGAAACAATATACGCTGTCCCCCTTGAGTTTATTTACAAAGGCAACATAGAACTACATGAGTGCCCTGTTAAATTTGGGAATTATTATGGCTTTGTTTGGCCTTATTTACAAATTAATTGAGTTTTTGGTCATTTAATGTGCATAATTCAAATTTGAACTACAAGCACATGCTCCCGTGCACCAAAGTTGGTTGAAAAATCACATTTGTGTCCTCGGGTGAATTTCTAGGTCCCATGCAAAAAATGAGAATAAAATTCAAACATCTGGGCATTGTGGCTCGGTCGAGAACATTGAGAAACTTGGTTTTAAAATCATGAAACTTGGCATGGTGTCATGTCATGGTAGTTCCATGCCGTGGTAAAAAAAATTGGCCGAATAGGAACAAAGTTTGGTATAAGCTTCTTGCAAATCGGAGCTTCTCTCAAGAAGGCTCGTGGTTCTGGGAGGGAACGTGTCACCTTTGTGTGCATAATTCAAATATGAAATACAAGCACATGTTCCAGTGCACCAAAGTTGGTTGAAAAATCACATGTGTGTCCTCGGATAAATTTCTAGGTTCCATGCAAGAAATGGGAATGAAATTCAAAATTCTGGGCGTCGTGGCTGGGTTGGAAACATTGAGAAACTTAGTTTTTTAATTCCTGTATATCCAAAACACGCATGAAAATAATGTAACTTGGATTGGTGCCATGACATGGCACCAACATGATGTGGTAATTTTGTAGTCCGATTTGCGAAGGCGCACACATTAACAATCAACAAAGTCATTTTGGAACAAGTCCGGTCACGTTACAATCGGAAACAAAAGTATTATTGAAACCATGGGCGTTATATTTACTAGTACCATTTATGTGCCACCACACGTCCCCATTTTTTATTAGCTAGGAGGCATCGTGCAGGGTAGCTATTTGAGTACGAGAGGCGTCCGATCAGACCCATGCGCGTGCTTATCGGGAGGAGAGCCCTTTGACCTCCATCTGCCATCCACCTCTCTCCCAAGGTCTCCATTAATGGCACCCGAGCCTCTGTTTAATGGCGTGGCTATGTCTCACTCGACTGAGATTTAAGAGAGAGAAAATAAAATCTGAAAGCACAGATCTTGATGTAAGATCCGATGGACCTATATAGCATCTACTGCGACTTATAGCAAGACTGATGAATATATAAGGACGATTAATTGTCTTACATAATTAGAAAGATAATTAAAAAAGCCACATGCGGCTACGCTCGGAATACACAAGGGCAAAATAAGAAGGAAGACAAGGATCTGGCTCGCTGATCTCTACTTTCTTGATGCGTTGCTGCATGCCACGGGAACTAGTCTCCACGGCGAGCGGCAATGAGCTCTTTCGTGTCCTCAAGATGCTGCTTGACAACATCAACGGATTCCTCCACCAACCTTTGGCGCTCGTTGCGGAGCATGTCATTCTCGTCCATAAGTTTCTTGACGATGACGCCGGTCCTCTTCAACAAGGCACTGGTCTCCTCCTGCTGGTCTGCACTTCGGACGATCTTCGCCCTCAGCAGGTCGCGCTCGGCCCAGAGCCTCTCATTGCCCTCCCTTAGTTGTGGATGACGCCGGTAGACTATTCAAATGAGGCTTTCATGTCATCCTGCAACCTCGCCTAGCCAGAGATCTGATCCATCTGGCTATGGACGATCGCATGCATGCGCCTGTAACAGTCGTCGCCTGCCCGCGAGAAATTTTCCCAGGCCGCCACGGCGTGGCGGGACATCTCTGCTGCTTCCGCAGCGCGGTCGGACCAGTCTGTTGCATCGACGGCGCGGCAGGACCTCCGTGCTGCTTCAATGGCGCGGCGGGACCTCTGTGATGCTAGATCCGCACGGCGGGACATGTCGGCTGCTTTCGCAGCGACACGGGAAATCTCTCATGCTTCTGCTTCCATGCTCGCCTCTCCCTGGTGGAAATCTCTCGACCCAAATCTCACGCTGGCCATGGCAGACGCAAGGGAAGGATGTTGAATGACTTGTTTGTTTTTGTGGATGAGTAGTTGAGGAGGAATGTGCAGTCATCTTGGCATACTAGTATTTATAACCGAGTACTAATACGCTCCTAAGTGGGAAACCGTTTAGGTTGTGATCGGTATGAACAGGTTTGCAATTCAATATAGCGTGGTACTAATACGCTCCTAAGTGGGAAACCATTTAGGTTGTGATCAGTGTGAACAGGTTTGCAATTCAATATAGCGTGGAGTAATTTGGAATGTGACGAGACGCAAGCTCAAAATTTATTGCTGGTTCTAGTTTTGAAGTGCGGCACTATTCCCGGATGGAGTAGTTTGTTTTCTACTGTTGTGTACGTGCAATAACTAGCACCGTCGTATACATATCTTATGGTTAATGGGGCGTTCGACAGGAATAGTCGTGTGGCGAGCTCTAGGCATCTTTGTTGTACTTATTATTTGGATCTTATTTGTTGGTTCTGAATCTTGCAAGCTGGGAAACACGGCATGATGATGCAGAGGACAACAACCATAACAAATAGTTCAAACTTGGTAGTATTATCTTTGTGAAAGTGCGACAAATGTGCTAATCGTGTGCATCCTGAGAATAATAATTCTAATTGTTGTGCATGTTGATCCTGTGGCACTAATAGAACGAGCCAATGCATTGCTTGTTTTAAGTATAAATTTCTATTAAAGCTAATTAAGTTTAAGTAAAGTGACCACTCACTCCTATTATTACAGTACCAATACAGACCCGCTCGTGAACTGACATGTGGCCGGAGTAGGTCTCTTAATGGAGGCGTTTGAATGCGCCGAGGGTGCATCTTCTACCGGGCGTGCAGCGGACGAGGGAGGGGTAGTAACTATTGTCGCCTATACACAGTCGGCTTACTGTTGAATCCAGTTCCCTAAGAGCTGAAAACCGAGCTGCTGCCGCCGCCTACACACTCGCTCACTCGAAGAGACTCCAATGGCGATCCGAGGGGTGAGCCTGCTGGATATGGACTTCAGCAAGGAGTTCCCCTTTGAGTTCGCCGTTCAGTCCTATGGTTGCACCAAGTTGAATATGATGTACACCAACGATCCGGACTCGATGAAGCTCTGCCTCGCCTCAGACCTATGGTTGCACCAGGTTCTGGAGCATTCGCCCGTTTCATCGGCAGCGCCGACTGCACCTTCGCTACGGTGGAGACAAGGAATAACACGATGATTTGGCCATCTGGTGCAACAAGCTTGTCGACATCCAGAAGCAATACAAGATCATCAGCAACGGGCAGGAGAAGGACTCTATGGTTGACCTCGCCAAGACCATCATCGACCCCTGATACGCCAACATGAAAGAAGACAATGATACCGAGGACCTAAACACATGGGAGCTACCTCTGAATCTAGCCTACATAACCTATGCGGCCAAGGACGCATACGCATGCTACCACATGTACAGACATATCTTGGACATGAGGGCGTGTCTGCTTCCCGTAACCGACGAGTACACGGACAATCGCAGCGTCATGATCAAGCGTGCTAGGAAGGTCTAGATGTTGTACTTTATCTGTTTATAAGCACCTTTATCATCTGAGTGTTTCATGCATTAGCCTATGTGTCGTAATTATCTATTTTGTTCGAAATATTTCTTTTAAGAACCCATTAACATGATTTCTTTTTTAGTGGCTATTTGCTTATGTATGTAACTAGTTCACTTGTCCGTTAAAAAAACTAGTTCACTCGGCTGCCGTGCTTTGAATCTCCTTCCTCCCAACATATTCCCCTCCTCAGGTGGACCCAGTAGGTCTCTGAATTTTCTCCCACTTTCTATTTCGACGTAAACTGAGTTTTCTCCCAGTACTTTTCCCTAGAACCAACTCAACTGTCCCATGTCTATCCTAAAAAATAATAATACCCCACGTACTATTCACTCATCAAATTTAAATGATATTTTATTTCGTAAGTTGAAAGTTCTTACAAAATAATAATAATAATTGTTTATATAAAACTTGGCCAGTTAACCCCTAGTGATTGCATACATAAGCTTGCAAAGATTTTATTGTCCAATGCAGTAATAGACGAGCAATCATGTATTTATGTTTTTACTAGCAAAAAAGCCCGTGCATTGCAACGGGAGAGAAAAAAACACATACTTTTAACCCGATAACCATGATTCAAGACCCTAATTGGTCCACGTCCTTTATTTTCACATGACATCACTTTTCTATTGCCGACGGTGGCCACAGCGCTCACACAATGAAAACACATTTGAATGTGGTCAGTCTAAGTCCTCTCTCTCTCTCTATCTATCTATCTATCTATCTATCTATCTATCTATCTATCTCTCTCTCTCTCTCTCTCTCTCGCACACTCTTTCAGAAAAATAGGAGAAATATGTTGTTTTCCCCCGCGAGGTTTCTCAGAGGTGTGCATACGTGGTTATCGATGTTTCCTTTCCTCTCAATATGGTTTTAACGGGTGTTTCTTTGTAATTTGGATCGCCGTCAGTACGAAAGAAAAACGGACTGTGCACTATATATTAAGTTTGCACCAAAATTAATATTTTAGAAATATTTAACAGCTAACAATAATATCATATTTCGATTGTACACATTTTTTAATCAAATTTCATATATAACATGTTAAAACAGGAGTTATTATTTAAAAGATATGAATAATTATGTTTTAGATAAGCTGCTGATTGATTAACCGAAAAGTCAGGGGTTTTCTGAAAAAAATGCAAAAAAAAGAGCTCGGCTATTATTTAAACGTCTACTGTAGATTAATTTACAGAAAACAATGGGGATTTTTTAAAAATGGCACGACGGTGACCAGCAAAAGCACTCCGTGCTTTATTAGTAGGCTAGCAAAAATACCCATGCATTGCAACGGAAGAAGATTAATATAAAATTTTAAGCAATAAAAACTGCATAAAAATCAAAAATAGGTGGGCAATGAAGCTATAGTTACATGTGTATCCATATTCTAATACACAGATAACTCCCATGGATACACATAAGCTTGTGGTAATCCATAATCTCTTTGATCCATGCATCCTCCAAAATTATTTTTATGCATGAAAGATAGTAACATCTTCTCAATGATTCCCTTCAATTAAGCAACCTCTTCACACAGCTGCTCCACTTTTCTGCCAGGATAAACATAAAAAATTGTCAAAAAGTTGAAACGTTGAACCTACATAACTCATATCCAGCTATTCCTTTCAATTGTACACACTGTCCAAATGTCAAAATTTCTGAATGGAATGCAATACCCTAAAATAATTCTCTGAAATCCACCACATCAAATGTCCCTATGCAGCAGCTTTCTTTGAAGCACAAATGAAGCAAAATGCTGTGTTGATCTTAAATGATAAGCGCCGCCCAAAAATTCAGAGACCAAACTAAGACATAAAAGGGCATAGATAAAAACACATCTCAGATAAAGTTTTCCAACTTGATGCTGGGCCCAGAGTTGGCCATGGCTATCATGCCCCCTGCGCAACAATTAATAAAAACAAACTGATTTCAGATAAGCTAATTTAGAGGATGTACCGTCGACAACTCAATTTAGATAAACTGATTTCATATACTTGGATCACAACCCCGAATGTTTCCCCTTGAAACTGTAAGCATAAAACCTGATCCAAGTGCACCACAAAATTTGCTCGTTTTCTCAACATCAAGCTAAAATTTCAGAATCAAATTGCCAAAAAATATTTCAGAATTGAAAACACCCGGAGTACAATCAGATATAGATATATGTCCACAGTCCAACACTAATAATCCAAATCAATTTAAGGTGTATTGGAATTAGTGAGAGCTGCTTGTGGATGCAACTCAAACTGAGGCACAATATATATTTGGAACTTACACCAAGCTGAGCTTGACCTTGTATAATGAACTGTCCTGAAACCCACTCGCGCGCACACTGCGCCAGGAAGTTCTCCATCGTCCCCGCTCGCATACTGCGTTAGGAAGTTCTCCATCGTCCATGGCCCCTAGGAGGTTGCAGAACAACTCCGCCATCACATCACGCAACTGGCTGCAATGAGAAGAACGACGAGGGTCTCCTCATCGTTGATCTCTCTGTATCCACCAGCCGCACCAATAGGTGTGCGGGCACATGATACCCTGCTCCCAGATTAGTTTAAGCCAGAGAAACCAAAGCTGGGTTAGTAAGTTCAGAGTAAAAATATAACTACCAGACAAGAACATGAGAGAAGAACAAATAAGTGATATAGTGGACAGCTAATTTTCTACATAGTAACATCACAGCAAAAACTATGGGTATTACCTAGCATAAATTGCAATACCAGAAGGAAACATCTCAGATAGACCAGTAAAATTTGGATAACAATGTGCACTCAGTTGCACATTAAGTGGCTCATTACATAAATGTCTGGAAAATAAACTTCCCGCCTCAGAGAGAAATGCAAATACGTAGAAATACTTCGGGTTTCATCATTTCATAAAAAGAAGATTATTGAATCATAGGTACTGAGGTATGGTTACCATAGAAATGTATTAGCTTTCACATCAGGAAGGACTCTGCTACTAACAGTTCATTAATCCCTAAAACAGTGTTGTATATAGCTTCAGTTTCAAAATGTGACTCGTTCTTTGCAAAGAACTCATGCACGCATCCATCCAGTTCAATGAAAGAGCTACCAGGCTGCTTGGTCTTTCTGCTACTATATATTCCTGTCCTCACTTTGTTTGCCTCAACCCACCTTGATGTGGTAGCATAGACAGTTGTTTGGCTCCAATACTTGGATCCTTTCTGCTACATATACTCTGCAAGTCCCACCTCTCCACAGCCTCTGCAGGCAAACAACAACGACCGCCACATTACCACATCAGAAGCGATGGGCATTGGCCGACAGGCGCGGCGTCGTCACCCAAGTAGCAGGAAGACGCAACCTTGTATCACATGATGGCCTTCATGGAGAACTGGCCCAAAGATGATGTTGTAGATCTTGTGAATGGGCGCCCACCACAAGTCCGGTACTCCACCATCTACAGCCGCCGCGAGCCCGACAGCACTGGCCACACGCCCTACCGTAAAACGCTGCACACTGCTGCCTGCAATGCTGCTAGACCCATAGCCTGCAGGCGACCATCATAGTCGCCACTAACCCGTGTCTTGAATTTGACCCTGCCCCCCAGATCTTTTGGTCTGAATGTGATGGCAATCTGCATCATGGTGAACATAATGACTTTGACCCTGAAAAATCAGAGAAGGAAGCATAGCAGCAGCTCCTCCGATGCAAGCATTGGCTGCCGTCACCGAAGGGGAGGGTGGGATGCAACACAACATGGACCAATTAACACATAAACCATACCAAAAAATTGAGCTCAAAGAGAAGCAAGCTCATGAGCACGGGAGGCACACAGACCTCAAACAGTACCAAATTTTTTTCCTCTTTCAGTAGCAGCTCCCTAAATTGAAGATTGAACAATTCAACTAATAACTGCAGTTCAGTCAGGCATCAATTCAACTAACAAATTCATGGTTAACCTTGCTGTTCAATTCAAGGAACAATCTACACTTAACAGTATCAACAAAATTGACCTCAAACAGTAGCCAATTGAGCCCAAACTGTGGTAAATCCTAACCAAGAGCAATGCCTCAATGGCCACGTACAAGAGCAGAGAGAGGAGGAGGTGAACTCAACTGAAGACAGAAAGGAGGAAGCGCCATGGGTGGTGCGCCCCGAGCTGCAGCAAGGCAAGGGCGACCCCAACTTCCTCAAGCATCGAATCCTTGCCCTGCACATCTACCATGGAGGATCAAACCAGATACATGTACCATGGAGGATCAAACCAGATATTAGAGAGAGAAAGGGGGAGAGATAGGGGAGGGGATGAACTCACCACATGGGCACCAGGCGAAGGAGCAACTTCCTAGAGATGGGAGCTGCGTGTGAGGGCGCGGTGGGCGTCGGAGAGGAGCCGCTGGAGGCGCGGGAGCCACACCAGTATGGAGGCACCCGAAACCCTAGCCATGGTAAGGGACTAAGGTCATCGCTGGTGGCCTATAGCAGCGAGTCCCGTTGGGGGAAAAGACCCAGCGGAGCGAGGCGAGCTCGGACCGGTGCTGCACGGTGGCGGAAGTCGCCGGAGAACGCCGGAATCGGCCGGCATCTGTGGCGGCAGAGATGTGTCCAGGGAGAGAGAGATGGATGGGTGGGGATCCACTTTTGGGAGGGAAGCGAATGGGAGGGGGATAGGCCGCCGGCGGTGAGGGGGACGATGCGATGGGCGGCGGAGGCGGCGCGCGGTGGTCGGGCGACTCGTGCGGTTTGGGGGGAGGGGGGCGCTGATTTTCTTCCCTTTTCACTCAGCCGTACTGGTTGGCGTTAATTCTGAGGACTGCACCTTGAATACCCAAAACAACAGGGGCTCTGGTGACCCCAAATTAGTACCACCTCGTTTGTATTACGATTTTGTCTATACAAATAGTAAAAGCGTATTATGACATGAGAAGAAAGTGTATTGTGACGGTGAATCCGGAGACCCAATCCGTGCTTTATTATTAGGGAGAGATAACATTTCTCCGTCTAGCCCAACATGATATTTTCACCCAGTCCAGCAAGTCCACAGATATCGAGAAAAATGCAAATGGGATTTAAACGGGCCACATAGATGCTACATCATTGTTTCACCCAGCCCACCAAATGGACTAAAAAACAAATGGACTGGCTGACATGTGGGCCAGTAGGTCGAAGCCTAAGAAGGCGTTGGATTTACATCCAACGGCCGGCATTCTTCTTCAATATCTCGTCTTTTTTCCCCGCGCTACCGGGACCGCCTGCTCTAGCGTTCGACGTCTAGCGGCGTTGTTTTGCACTCCTCAGCGAAACGCTACCCTGCCGATGGCCAGGCCATCTCTCCACTCCGCACCTCCTGTTATTCTCTGCCGAGTGTAGGCCCACCCCGCACCCGAACCAGTAAAGTTTCCCACTCCTCTCCATCTGTGACTTCACTGCCACGTCTTCCCCATCTCCGGGTCATTCCAGTCTGGGGCCTCGCCATCGTCCACCGCCTTGGTGCGCTCGGCGCGACGTGGTCTACATACAAGAGTCATCGGAAGAGGACTGTACGTGGAGAGCCTCATGGCTAGTGAGGGAGTCCTGGACTAGGGGGTGTCCGGACAGCCGGACTATCATCGTCCGCCGGACTCCAAGACTACGAAGATACAAGATTGAAGACTCAGTCCTGTGTCCGGATGGGACTTTCCTTGGCGTAGAAGGCAAGCTTGGCGATACGGATATGTAGATCTCCTGCCATTATAACCGACTCTGTGTAACCCTAGCCTTCTCCGGTGTCTATATAAACCGGGGGGCTTTAGTCCGTAGGACACAACATACATTACAACAATCATACCATAGGCTAGCTTTAGGGTTTAGCCTCCTTGATCTCGTGGTAGATCCACTCTTGTACTACCCATATCATCAATATTAATCAAGCAGGACGTAGGGTTTTACCTCCATCAAGAGGGCCCGGACCTGGGTAAAACATCGTGTCCCTTGTCTCCTGTTACACGAGGTCCATGCTTGCACGCAAGGAAATTTCCTCCTTATTACGCACTGTAATGGACTGTACATGGGAAGGGCTTCTGTATTTCACAAAAAAAATGTTCCCCCCGCTGACAGGTCGGACCCACCAGCTATATATTCGCACGCAAGGAAGTGCCTTCTTATTACGCACAAAAAAATGAATACCCCCTGCTAGCTGGGACCCACCATAGTGGGTGGCTGACTTGTGGGCCTACTAAGTTGACGAGGGCAGAGGGCTTTGTCAACTTAGTCAATATGAACGATTCTAGCTCCAGTGACCGTACGATGTCCATCCAACGGCCATAGTGCTTCTTCAACCTCTGGTCTTCTTGCTCTAGCCGCCCAAAGCAGCGCCAGTCATGCCGCGTGCTCCTGCCTCTCGTGGCCAGCTATGATACCGCGGAGGCCTCACCGCCCCCTACTACTCCCACCGCTGGCCCAAGGCATCCATCTACTCACCCACACCCCCTGTTATTCTACGGCGACGGCAGCCTCACGCCGCAGCTGAACCAGTGAACCCTCGTACTCCTATCTGTGTGGGCATCCACTGCCGCGTCTTCCCCGGCTCTGCGTCGTCCCCTTCCTAGGCCTCGCCGTCATCCACCGCCTTGGTGCTCTCGCGCGGCGTGGTCAATGTGGTCAACGACCGACTTCCATCGAAAGAGTACTCTACATGGAGAGGCTGACAGCTGGGTCCATGGCCACAGCCCAGTTTTTTGTGATTTGCAAAGTTAGTCGCTTTGTCAGGCCTGTTGGGCTGCAAATCTTTCAAGACGAGGAGAGCTTCATTCGGCTGGGCGAGAAAATGGCCTATCAGTAATGAGAAATGGGTTGTACATTTTTAAGACACATCAAACGGCAATTAGTTTCAAATATCTTTTTTTCATTTCGAGATTTTAAATTGCATTTATTTTTATGCATGGACAATTTGTTGGATTTTATATTGATAAACATTTATTTTTAAAATCATTTTGAATGTGACTCGAAATTTCGGGTTTAAAAACAGTTCGGACCGCACCAAAATATGCAAAATTTTGTATATTTTTTAACCGTGGCCACAATATGGGCTGTAATGCTAACAAAAATAATATGGGCTCCAAAAAAACCATTAAGAATTAGCAAATGGGCTGTAAATTACTAGAAATAATGGCAGATGGGTTGTATGTTGTTTTCCACAGATTTGAGGCTTTCCTAAAAAAAAGGTTGACGCACAAGCAGTGACTGTTGGATTTCCATCCAACGATCGTCGTGCTTCTTCAATCTCTGCTCTTCCTGCTCCAACCGCTCAAACAAGCGCCGGTGGGACTGCCTGCTCTGTCCTCCCCGCGGCCGGCTGTGCCGCCGCACAGGCCTCACCGCCCCACCGTACTCCCATCACTGGCCTAGCCATCCCTCTACTCAGCCACACTTGCTATTATTCTTCGGCGATGGCAGACGAACCAGCAAACGCTCGTACAGTCGTACTCCCCTCCGTGTGGGAAACAACTGTCGAGTCTTCCCTGCCTCCGGGTCGTTCCCTTCCTAGGCCCCGCCGTCGTCCACCGCCCTGGTGCTCTCGGCGCGGCCTGGTCAATGTGGTCAACGACCGACATGCATCATAAGTGGACTGTACGTGGACAGGCTGACAGCTGGGTCCACGGCCGCACACAAGGAAATGCCTCCTTATTACGTGCAAAATAATGATTCCTCCACCTGACAGCTGGGACCCACCGAAAGGGCCTCTGTATTTCACGAAAAAAATGTTACCGCGCTGATAGCTTGGATCCACCAGCTATATCTTCGCACGCAAGGAAGTGCCTCCTTATTACGCACAAAAAAATGAATACTCCCCCTGCTAGCTGGGACCCAGTATAGTGGCAGGCTGACTTGTGGGCCTACTAAGTTGACGGGGACGGAGGGCTTTGTCAACTTAGTCAATACTCCAGTGACCGTACGATGTCCATCCAATGGCAGTAGTGCTTCTTCAACCTCTAGTCTTCGTGCTCCAGCCGCCCAAAGCAGCGTAGGTCGTGCCGCATGCTCCTGCCTCCCGTGGCCGATTGTGATACTACGGAGGCCTCACCGCCCCCTACTACTCCCACCACTGGCCAGGCCATCCCTCTACTCACCCACACCCCCTGTTATTCTGCGGAGACGGCAGCCTCACACCGCAGCCGAACCAGTGAACCCTCGTACTCCTCTTCGCGTGGGCATCCACTGATGCGTCTTCCCCGGCTCCACATCGTCCCCTTCCTAGGCCTCGCCGTCGTGCACCGCCATGGTGCTCTCGGCGCTGCGTGGTCATTGTGGTCAACGACCGACTTCCATCAGAAGAGTGCTGTGCGTGGAGAGGCTGACAGCTGGGTCCACAGCGGCCACAAGGAAGTGCTTCCTTATTACGCGCAAAATAATTATTCCTCCACCTGACAGCATGGACCCACCGGACGGGCCACCGTATTTTGCAAAAAACGTTTCCCCCCTGACTGTTGGGACCCACCAGCTACACCTTCGCACGCAAGGAAGTGTGTCCTCGCAAAAAAAAATCGATTCGCCCCCCTGACTGCTGGGACCCACCAGCTACATATTCGCACGCAAGGAAGTGTCTGACAGTCGGGACCCACCTGGTCGAAGCCTACATAGCGTCGTCATTCAGGTCGCGAACGTGTACATACATACTGGTGGATGTAGAGGCGCGCACATGTTGTAGTAGAGGTGCGCATGTGTCGTAGTAGAGGCGCGTACGTGTCGTAGTAGAGGCGTGCACGTAGCATGTACACGTACGTACAGTGGCCAGTGTGCAAGAAAGAAAATATGGCCAGTGTACATACGGGCGGGGTCTCGAACGCCTACTCGCGCATACGTACGGCCAGGGCTCGTGTACATGGCTGGGTCGGAACGGAGAAACAGCGTCGTCGTCATGTTCACGGGAAGGCAATGGAATGCGTCGTGTTCGTGGGGAGGTAATGGAATGCATCGTTTTCATCGGGAGGCAACGGAACGCGCGGGAGCCAACCAGCTTGGACGGAACAGGCGATGGAAACGAGGCCTCGCGTACCGCAGAACAGAGGAAACGGCCTTGTATTCGACCGGCCACGTTCCAAACGGGATCCTGTTCATCGGGAGGGGTCTGGCGTACCGCAAAGCGGAGGAAACGGACCTCCTACGGTCGAAATGGGGGTCATGTTGATCAGGAGGGGTGTGGCATACCGCAAAACAGACGAAACGGACTTGTGTTGGAGCGCTACGGTCGAAACGGGGGTCCTGGTCATCGGGAGGGGTGTGGCGTACCGCAAAACGGGACTCCACGAGATACTGTTCATCTCCACCGCCGACCTCCTCCAGCCTCCACGGGCTACTATCGACCTCCTCCAGCCTTCACAGGCTCCTGTTCATCCAGCCTCCACCGCACGCTACTCCATCGGCTACTGTTAAACAACCCCTCCACGGGCACCCCTTAAGGAAATATGCCCTAGAGGCAATAATAAAGTTATTATTTATTTACTCATATCATGAGAAATGTTTATTATTCATGCCAGAATTGTATTAACCGGAAACATGATACATGTGTGAATACATAGACAAACTTAATGTCACTAGTATGCCTCTACTTGACTAGCTCATTAATCAAAGATGGTTATGTTTCCTAACCATAGACATGTATTGTCATTTGATTAACGAGATCACATCATTAGGAGAATGATGTGCTTGACTTGACCCATTCCTTTAGCTTAGCACTTGGTCATTTAGTATGTTGCTCTTGGTTTCTTCATGACTTATACAAGTTCCTATAACTATGAGATTATGCAACTCCCGTTTACCGGAGGAACACTTTGTGTGCTACCAAACGTCACAACGTAACTGGGTGATTATAAAGGAGCTTTACAGGTGTCTCCAAAGGTACATGTTGAGTTGGCGTATTTCGAGATTAGGTTTTGTCACTCCGATTGTCGGAGAGGTATCTCTAGGCCCTCTCGGTAATGCACATCACTATATGCCTTGCAAGAAATGTAGCTAATGAGTTAGTTACGGAATGATGCATTACGTAACGAGTAAAGAGGCTTGCCGGTAATAAGATTGAACTAGGTATTCGATACCGACGGTCGAATCTCGGGCAAGTAACATACCGATGACAAAGGGAACAACGTATGTTGTTATGCGGTTTGACCGATAAAGATCTTCGTAGAATATGTAGGAGCCAATCTGAGCATCCAGGTTCTGCTTTTGGTTATTGACCGGAAACAGTTCTAGGTCATGTCTACATTGTTCTCGAACCCGTAGGGTCCGCACGCTTAAGGTTTCGATGATAGTTTTATTATGAGTTTATGAGTTTTGATGTACCGAAGTTTGTTCGGAGTCCTGGATAAGATTACGTACATGACGAGGAGTCTCAAATAGGTCGAGACATGAAGATTGATATATTGGAAGACTATATTTGGATATCGGAAGTGTTTCGGGTGAAATTAGGATTTTACCGGAGTACCGGGAGGTTACCGGAACCCCCCGGAGGCTTAATGGGCCTACACGGGCCTTAGTGGAAAAGAGGAGAGGAGGCCAGGGCAGGGCCGCGCGCCCCTCCCCCCTAGTCCGAATAGGACAAGGAGAGGGGGGCGGCGCCCCCCTTTCCTTCCTCTCTCCCTCCTCCTTCCCCCCTTCTCCTAATCCAACAAGGAAAGGAGGGAGTCCTACTCCCAGTGGGAGTAGGTCTCCCCTTGGAGCGCTCCTCCTTGATCGGCCGCCCCCTCCCCCCTTGCTCCTTTATATACAGGGGCAGGGGGGCACCTCTAGACACAACAATTGATCTCTTGATCTCTTAGCCGTGTGCGGTGCCCCCCTCCACCATAGTTCTCGATAATATTGTAGCGGTGCTTAGGCGAGGCCCTGCGATGGTAGAACATCAAGATCGTCACCACGCTGTCGTGCTGACGGAACTCTTCCCCGGCATTCTGCTGGATCGGAGTCTAGGGATCGTCATCGAGTAGAAGGTGTGCTAGAACTCGGAGGTGTCGTAGTTTCGGTGCTTGACCGGTCGGGCCGTGAAGACGTACGACTACATCAACCGCATTGTTCTAATGCTTCCACTTTCGGTCTACGAGGGTAAGTGGACAACACTCTCCCCTCTCATTGCTATGCATCACCATGACCTTGCTTGTGCGTAAGAAAATTTTGAAATTACTACGTTCCCCAACAGTGCATCCCAGCCTAGGTTTTATGCATTGATGTTATATGCACGAGTAGAACACAATTGAGTTGTGGGTGATACAAGTCATACTGCTTACCAGCATGTCATACTTTGGTTCAGCGGTATTGTTGGATGAAGCGGCCCAGACCGACATTACGCGTACGTTTACGCGAGACTGGTTCTACCGATGTGCTTTGCACACAGGTGGCTGGCGGGTGTCAGTTTCTCCAACTTTAGTTGAACCGAGTGTGGCTATGCCTGGTCCTTGCGAAGGTTAAAACATCACTAACTTGACAAACTATCGTTGTGGTTTTTATGCGTAGGTAAGAACGGTTCTTGCTCAGCCCGAAGCAGCCATGTAAAATTTGCAACAACAAAGTAGAGGACGTCTAACTTGTTTTTGTAGGGCATGTTGTGATGTGATATGGTCAAGATGTGATGCTATATTTTATTGTATGAGATGATCATGTTTTGTAACCGAAGTTATCGGCAACTAGCAGGAGCCATATGGTTGTCGCTTTATTGTATGAAATGAAAACGCCATGTGATTGCTTAACTTTATCACTAAACGGTAGCGATAGTCGTAGAAGCAATAGATGGCGTAAAACGACAATGATGCTATGATGGAGATCAAGGTGTCGCGCCAGTGACGATGGTGATTACGACGGTGCTTCGGAGATGGATATCACAAGCACAAGATGATGATGGCCATATCATATCACTTATATTGATTGCATGTGATGTTTATCCTTTATGCATCTTATCTTGCTTTGATTGACGGTAGCATTTTAAGATGATCTCTCACTAATTATCAAGAAGTATTCTCCCTGAGTATGCACCATTGCGAAAGTTCTTCATGCTGAGACACCACGTGATGATCGTGTGTGATAGGCTCTACGTTCAAATACAACGGGTGCAAAACAGTTGCACACGCGGAATACTCAGGTTAAACATGACGAGCCTAGCATATACAGATAAGGCCTCAGAACACGGAGACCGAAAGGTCGAACATGAATCATATAGTAGATATGATCAACATAGTGATGTTCCACATTGAAACTACTCCATCTCACGTAATGATCAGACATGGTTTAGTTGATTTGGATCACGTGATCACTTAGATGACTAGAGAGGTGTCTGTCTAAGTGGGATTTCTTAAGTAATATGATTAATTGAACTTAAATTGATCATGAACTTAGTACCTGATAGTATTCTGCTTGTCTGTGTTTGTTGTAGATAGATGCCTCGTGCTGTTGTTCCATTGAATTTTAATGCGTTCCTTGAGAAAGCTAAGTTCAAAGATGATAGTAGCAATTACACGGACTGGGTCCGTAACTTGAGGATTATCCTCATTGCTGCACAGAAGAATTACATCCTGGAAGCACCGCTGGGTGCCAGGCCTGCTGCAGATGCAACTGACGATGTTAAGAACGTCTGGCAGAGCAAAGCTGATGACTACTCGATAGTTCAGTGTGCCATGCTTTACGGATTGGAACCGGGTCTTCAACGACGTTTTGAACGTCATGGAGCATATGAGATGTTCCAGGAGTTGAAGTTAATATTTCAAGCAAATGCCCGGATTGAGAGATATGAAGTCTCCAATAAGTTCTATAGATGTAAGATGGAGGAGAATAGTTCTGTCAGTGAACATATACTCAAAATGTATGGGTATAATAATCACTTGATTCAACTGGGAGTTAATCTTCCTGGTGATAGTGTCATTGACAGAATTCTTCAATCACTACCACCAAGCTGCAAGAGCTTCATGATGAACTATAATATGCAAGGGATGGACAAGACTATTCCCGAGCTCTTCGCAATGCTAAGGCTGCGGAGGTAGAAATCAAGAAGGAGCATCAAGTGTTGATGGTCAATAAGACCACCAGTTTCAAGAAAAAGGGTAAAGGGAAGATGAAGGGGAACTTCAAGAAGAATAGAAAGCAAGTTGCTGCTCAAGAGAAGAAACCCAAATCTGGACCTAAGCCTGAGACTGAGTGCTTCTACTGGAAGCAGACTGGACACTGGAAGCGGAACTGCCCCAAGTATTTGGCGGATAAGAAGGATGGCAAGGTGAACAAAGGTATATGTTATATACATGTTATTGATGTGTACCTTACTAATGCTCGCAGTAGCACCTGGGTATTTGATACTCGTTCTGTTGCTAATATTTGCAACTCGAAACAGGGACTACGGATTAAGCGAAGATTGGCTAAGGATGAGGTGACGATGCTCGTGGGAAATGGTTCCAAAGTCGATGTGATCGCGGTCGGCACACTACCTCTACATCTGCCATCGAGATTAGTTTTAGACCTGAATAATTGTTATCTGGTGCCAGCGTTGAGCATGAACATTATATCTGGATCTTGTTTGATACGAGACAGTTATTCATTTAAATCAGAGAATAATGGTTGTTCTATTTATATGAGTAATATCTTTTATGGTCATGCACCCTTGAAGAGTGGTCTATTTTTATTAAATCTCATTAGTAGTGATACACATATTCATAATGTTGAAGCCAAAAGATGCAGAGTTGATAATGATCGTGCAACTTATTTGTGGCACTGCCGTTTGGGTCACATTGGTGTAAAGCGCATGAAGAAACTCCATACTGATGGACTTCTTGAATCACTTGATTATGAATCACTTGGTACTTGCGAACCATGCCTCATGGGCAAGATGACTAAAACGTCGTTCTCCGGAACTATGGAGCGAGCAACTGATTTGTGGGAAATCATACATACTGATGTATGTGGTCCAATGAATATTGAGGCTCGCGGTGGGTATCGTTATTTTCTCACCTTCACAGATGATTTGAGCAGATATGGTTGTATCTACTTGATGAAACACAAGTCTGAAACATTTGAAAAGTTCAAAGAATTTCAGACTGAAGTGGAAAATCATCGTAACAAGAAAATAAATTTTCTACGATCTGACCGTGGAGGAGAATATTTGAGTTACGAGTTTGGTATACATTTGAAACAATGTGGAATAGTTTCGCAACTCACGCCACCCGGAACACCACAATGAAATGGTGTATCCAAACGTCGTAATCGTACTTTACTAGATATGGTGTGATCTATGATGTCTCTTACTGATTTACCGCTATCGTTTTGGGGTTATGCTTTAGAGACGGCCGCATTCACGTTAAATAGGGCACCATCAAAATCCATTGAGACGACGCCTTATGAACTGTGGTTTGGCAAGAAACCAAAGTTGTCGTTTCTTAAAGTTTGGGGCTGCGATGCTTATGTGAAGAAACTTCAACCCGATAAGCTTGAACCCAAATCAGAGAAATGTGTCTTCATAGGATACCCAAAAGAGACTATTGGGTACAACTTCTATCACAGATCTGAGGGCAAGATTTTTGTTGCTAAATTCGGATCCTTTCTAGAGAAGGAGTTTCTCTCGGAAGAAGTGAGTGGGAGGAAAGTAGAACTTGATGAGGTAACTGTACCTGCTCCCTTATTGGAAAGTAGTTCATCACAAGAACCGGTTCATGTGACAACTACACCAATCAGTGAGGAAGCTAATGATATTGATCATGAAACTTCAGATCAAGTTACTACCAAACCTCGCAGGTCAACCAGAGTAAGATCTGCACCGGAGTGGTACGATAATCCTATTTTGGAAGTCATGTTACTTGACCATGGCGAACCCACAAACTATGAGGAAGCGATGATGAGCCCAGATTCCGCAAAATGGCTTGAGGCCATGAAATCTGAGATTGGATCCATGTATGAGAACAAAGTGTGGACTTTGGTTGACTTGCCCAATGATCAGCAAGCCATCGAATATAAATGGATCTTCAAGAAGAAGACTAACGCCGATGGTAATGTAACTATCTACAAAGCTCGACTTGTTGCAAAAGTTTTTTGACAAGTTCAAGGGGTTGACTACGATGAGACTTTCTCACCTGTAGCGATGCTTAAGTCTGTCTGAATCATGTGAGCAATTGCCGCATTTTATGATCATGAAATATGTCAAATGGATGTCAAAACTGCATTTTTGAATGGATATCTGGAAGAAGAGTTGTATATGATGCAACCGGAAGGTTTTGTCGATCCAAAAGGTGCTAACAAAGTGTGCAAGCTCCAGCGATCCATTTATGGACTGGTGCAAGCCTCTCGGAGTTGGAATAAATGCTTTGATAGTGTGATCAAGGCATATGGTTTTATACAGACTTTTGGAGAAGCTTGTATTTATAAGAAAGTGAGTGGGAGCTCTGTAGCATTTCTGATATTATATGTAGATGACATATTGTTAATTGGAAACGATATAGAATTTCTGGATAGCATAAATGGATACTTGAATAAAAGTTTTTCGTTTAAAGACCTCGGTGAAGCTGCTTACATATTGGGCATCAAGATCTATAGAGATAGATCAAGATGCTTAATTGGACTTCCACAAAGCACATACCTTGATAAAGTTTTGAAAAAGTTCAAAATGGATCAGGCAAAGAAAGGGTTCTTGCCTGTATTACAAGGTGTGAAGTTGAGTCAGACTCAATGCTCGACCATAGTTGAAGATAGAGAGAAAATGAAAGATGTTCCCTATGCTTCAGCCATAGGCTCTATCATGTATGCAATGTTGTGTACCAGACCTGACATATGCTTAGCGATAAGTTTGGCAGGTAGGTACCAAAGTAATCCAGGAGTGGATCACTGGACAGTAGTCAAGAACAACCT
Organism: Triticum aestivum; assembly: GCF_018294505.1. Classification (NCBI taxonomy): domain Eukaryota; kingdom Viridiplantae; phylum Streptophyta; class Magnoliopsida; order Poales; family Poaceae; genus Triticum; species Triticum aestivum. Next base: position 524,478,508 of record NC_057801.1, read on the forward strand.
GAAATACCTGAAAAGGACTAAGGATATGTTTCTTTTTTATGGAGGTGACAAAGAGCTAGTCGTAAATGGTTACGTCGATGCAAGCTTTGACACTGATCCGGACGATTCTAAATCGTAAACCGGATACGTGTTTATATTGAACGGTGGAGCTGTCAGTTGGTGCAGTTCTAAACAAAGAGTCGTGGCGGGATCTACATGCGAAGCGGAGTACATAGCTGCTTCGGAAGCAGCAAATGAAAGAGTCTGGATGGAAGAGTTCATTTCCGATCTAGGTGTCATACCTAGTGCATTGGGACCAATGAAAATCTTCTGTGACAATACGGCTGCAATTGCCTTGGCAAAGGAATCCAGATTTCACAAGAGGGCCAAGCACATCAAGAGACGCTTCAATTCCATCCGGGACCAAGTCCAGGTGGGAGACATAGAGATTTGCAAGATACATACGGATCTGAATGTTGCAGACCCATTGACTAAGCCTCTTCCACGAGCAAAACATGATCAGCACCAAGACTCCATGGGTGTTAGAATCATTACTGTGTAGTCTAGATTATTGACTCTAGTGCAAGTGGGAGACTGAAGGAAATATGCCCTAGAGGAAATAATAAATTTATCATTTATTTCCTCATATCATGATAAATGTTTATTATTCATGCTAGAATTGTATTAACCGGAAACATGATACATGTGTGAATACATAGACAAACTTAATGTCACTAGTATGCCTCTACTTGACTAGCTCATTAATCAAAGATGGTTATGTTTCCTAACCATAGACATGTGTTGTCATTTGATTAACGGGATCACATCATTAGGAGAATGATGTGATTGACTTGACCCATTCCGTTAGCTTAGCACTTGATCGTTTAGTATGTTGCTTTTGATTTCTTCATGACTTATACAAGTTCCTATAACTATGAGATTATGCAACTCCCATTTACCGGAGGAACACTTTGTGTGCTACCAAACGTCACAACATAACTGGGTGATTATAAAGGAGCTCTACAGGTGTCTCCAATGGTACATGTTGAGTTGGCGTATTTCGAGATTAGGTTTTGTCACTCTGATTGTCGGAGAGGTATCTCTGGGCCCTTTCGGTAAATTTACATCACTATAAGCCTTGCAAGAAATGTACCTAATGAGTTAGTTACGGAATGATGCATTACGTAACGAGTAAAGAGACTTGTCGGTAACGAGATTGAACTAGGTATTGTATACCGACGATCGAATCTCGGGCAAGTAACATACCGATGACAAAGGGAACAACGTATGTTGTTATGTGGTTTGACCGATAAAGATCTTCATAGAATATGTAAGAGCCAATATGAGCATCCAGACTCCGCTATTGGTTATTGACCGGAAACAGTTCTAGGTCATGTCTACATAGTTGTCGAACCCGTAGGGTCCGCACGCTTAAGGTTTCGATGACAGTTTTATTATGAGTTTATGAGTTTTGATGTACCAAAGTTTGTTCGGAGTCCCAGATAAGATTACGGACATGACGAGGATTCTCGAAATGGTCGAGACATGGAGATTGATATATTGTAAGCCTATATTTGGATATCGGAAGTGTTCTGGGTGAAATTGGGATTTTACCGGAGTACTGGGAGGTTACCGGAATCCCTCGGGGGCTTAATGGGCATACATGGGGCTTAGTGGAGAAGAGGAGAGGAGGCCAGGGCAGGGCCGCGCGCCCCTCCCCCCTAGTCCGAATAGGACAAGGAGAGGGGGGCGGTGCCCCCCCCTTTCCTTCCTCTCTCCCTCCTCCTTCCCCCCTTCTCCTAGTCCAACAAGGAAAGGAGGGAGTCCTACTCCCGGTGGGAGTAGGACTCCCCTTGGAGCGCCCCTCCCTCACCGCCCCCCCCTCCCCCCTTGCTCCTTTATATACGGGGGCAGGGGGGCACCTCTAGACACAACAATTGATCTCTTGATCTCTTAGCCGTGTGCGGTGCCCCCCTCCACCATAGTCCTCGGTAATATTGTAGCGGTGCTTAGGTGAAGCCCTGCGATGGTAGAACATCAAGATCGTCACCACACCGTCGTGCTGACGGAACTCTTCCCCGACATTCTGCTCGATCGGAGTCCGGGGATCGTCATCAAGCTGAATGTGTGCTAGAATTCGGAGGTGTCGTAGTTTCGATGCTTGATCGGTCGGGCCATGAAGACGTACGACTACATCAACACCGTTGTTCTATTGCTTCCGCTTTCGGTCTACAAGGGTACGTGGACAACACTCTCCCCTCTCGTTGTTATCCATCACCATGATCTTGCGTGTGCATAATTTTTTTTTGAAATTACTATGTTCCCCAACAACCCCTTCACTGTCTACTGTTCATCCAGCCCTCCACGGGGTCGTCCTGTTCATCCAGAGGCAATGCCACGGGGTCCTGTTCATCCACCCCCACCGCTCACTGTTCATCCAACCCCCCCCCCTGCAACGCTCACTGTTCATCATGAGGCAGCATGGATCGGCTTCAGTTAGCAGCAGTAGCGAAGGAATCGCTCGATCGGGTTCAGTTAATAGCCATCGATCGATCGCTCGGGTTCAGTAACGCATAGCCTGCAGTGGAATCGCTCCGGTTCACTTAGAGCCCAACGCCTCGCTCGGGTTCAGTTAGAGCCAACACCTCCCACACACGCGCGTATGTGTACAAGAGAAACGCGCATCGCTCGGCCCCCAACCACCCACTGTAACCAGAACTCCCTGAAATTTTCCTCACCCTCGCTTCTACCATAGTTTTTTCCATCATAGACGGCCCAAAGAATGTCATGCAGCTGCGTCTTCGGCCCGCCCAGGACGAAAAGCCCATTTTCTATCATGATTTTTTGTCATAGAAGTAGGACCCCACCACAACTATGATGATACCGGGTTTTGTAACAATTATCGTCATGGAAGTGTCATAAGTATGATAGAAAAAATTCGTTCGGCCCAAAATGTCACTGATGTGTTTATTTTTTTAGTGGATACTCCTACATAAGCATGAGTGATAGCTATATGAGACGAATATCTGGATCAAAGGGGATTCAAATATTTAAACTAGAGATCACGACATCGATAATATCGTAACGCAAATTGGTTTATCAAACATGCATATTCATTTGAATTTGGGGACATGTGTAATGTTATATAGTTTATCAATATTAGTGATCCATAGATTCTTTAATTAGAGACAATGCATGGTTTATATGCAATTAATGTCTAAACGGGATTACACTATATGTTGTGTGTGTGAAAAACATTATAGATGTTTGAGAAGTAAAAAAACCGCATGAAACACATATTAATTGGAGACAGTTAGCGAGGAATGCATACAATGGATTTCAACATAATTTCAAATATTTGAAAATTCAAATTAAGTTGGATACAACCTTATGAATCTGAGATCATGCCATTTGTAAATCATATTTATCTATAAAGGGTGTTGTGCTTTTGAAAGTATATATAAAAAATGATGTATGTAGAATTTTATTCCAATCGAAAATGCATCCTGCCCGAACAAAAATAGAATACAAAGTGGATTCGAATTGAGTTGGCACGGTAAACATGCACTCTTGCTCTGCAAAAATTTGAACGAAGCGGGGGAAGTTGCAGTAACCACCCGAAACCAAAATGTGCGAGATGGAAATTACTGCCTATCCCTGACACGCAAAGCCTATCGGCTCGATTTCTATAGGTTTTGATAGGGGTAGGTTTGTAATTTCACTAAAACGTGACATAACCGCCTCTCACCTGGATTCATACACGGTGGGCGCCAAAACACAGTGTCTCCTCGGCCGAAATCGACTCCCTCCCCGATTCATACATGGTGGGTGCCAAAAACAAACTCTCTTCGGCAAATATTCGGTGTATGCGAGATTACCGTCCTATCCTAACTCACTAATATTGTTTTGATGTAGGAAATTTAAACGGGGGCTAAGTTTGTAAATTTCCTCGCATTTGAGACAAGCGTGCCCTAAAGACATGGTTCCCCCTTCCTTGCTCCCTCCATTTCCCCATTCGTACTCCGTGGGCGCCAAAACACCCTCTCCACCCCATCCTCCTCCGTCCGCCACCCCACCACCGTCCTCCTCCACCATGTCGAAGCTGATACCCCGACGCCGCCGTGCATTAAAAGAGATCGACCTCTCTCATCCACGACTTCGGACCAGGATCCTTGCATCCCGTCCTCTTGCTTCATCCCCACCGTCGTCCACCTTGTCGGCGCTGCTCCTACGACCGTCTCGTCCACCGCGCCATCGCCATCGCTACCGCGGCACCGTCAAATTCTCAGTAGATGCATACATGGAGCCACACCAGAGGCGGTACTCTTTCGTATCTGCTCAACTTATTTATCGCGGCAAGAAAATAGATCGCCACTGCTTTATTCTGATTTCTTGTCCATCACTTACTTGTTAGTTGAAAGCAAACATTGGTTGTGAAGTTGCCTTTGTCTGGTTTGCACCTTCAGATCCGCCATGGCACGCTCAACACTATACTCGCAATGCTTATTGTTTTCCCCTTTTATATTCTGCACTAGTTAAATGACAGTAGACTAAATTTCAAAATTGGGTCAATCGATTTTTAGAGCTCGCCGGAGTTTGCCAGTGCGAACGAAGGGGCTCGGGTGGTGACGGTGGTTGTGGGGGGCGGTGGTGGGGCCTCACCGAACGAAGAAAACTCGACCCGGGTGGGGGCGGGGGTGGGGTGGCGGAGGAACACAGGCAGTGGGGGCGGTTCAGGGGAGGGCGGGGGGGGGGGGTCGGGGCCGGTGGTTCGGCCGGCGGCCCGTGCGGTGTTCTGTATGGGAAGAATCAGAGACGAGGAAGAAGAAGGGTTAGGAGACGTAGGATATTCATCCAACCGCCTAAAATGGTCGACTGAACCCAAATGACAAAAGTCACGTGACTTGCATGCAGACATGCCTTTATATTCAGTATCGTAATCGTAGCTGCTTAGCATTGCTCCTGAATCCATCAAGCTAAACAATGTGCCACTCATAATTCCAAACTTGTTGCTCATATACGAATCTGATATGATGCTGATATTACTAAAAAAGATAATGTTTAATTGGTCAGGTAATGTTCCTACTTTACTTTCGGAAAGCAAGTGCACCACATATAGAGAGACAGCAGGGAGTTGCATTCTTAATGCGCTCTGGTTCATCATGTGTGGGCACTGCGCAATGAACATTTTATTATCCAAAATCTGCTTGCTCTTCTTTAGCATGTTCCTCTTCCGTTCTTCTTTAATAAGTACTCTCTCCGTTCCTAAATACAAGTCTTTGTATAGGTTCCACAATGGACTACATATGGAGCAAAATGATTGAATCTACACTCTAAAATGTATCTTTATACATCTATATGTCATCCATCGTGGAAATCTCTACAAAGACTTATATTTTGGAATGGAGGGAGTATGATAGTAGCATAGTATGTTCCTTGTAGTGAAGATTAGCAGGGACATTTGCAGTGTAGAGGTCTATATGGTCGGTTGTGACGGACACTTTGAACTCTTCGAGCCTCTTTGATTCGTAGGATTTTCTAAACATAGGAATAGGAAATGTAGTGGCATGCCCACTTGAATCCTATAAGATTAGCAACGAAATGCGGGGAGCTGTGTCACCTTTGAGAGATACACTGATATTAACAGTACCGCACCTTCAGTTGAAGATACCTGGTATCCGAAGCCTTTCTAGCCATACCGGCAACACTAGCACATATATTCGAGCAAGTTCCACTTTGTTGATTTTACTCCTGATGCTTATGGTTTTCCCGTTATATCCACACTATGATCTGTGTAGCTGCTTTGTGTCGCACTTGCAGTAGTCCACTCTTTAAGCTAAACAACACAACAATCATAAGTCCAAAGCTTACTTCTTCAAATACTAATTGTGATATGATACTGACATTAGTTAACAGGCACACATTTAATTGGTCAGGTAATGCTCCCACTTTATTTTCCAAATGCATGTGTCCACATATAAGGAGACATCATGGAATTGCATTTATTTGGGTGCTCTGATTCATCATGGGTGGGCAACCAACATTGTATAGAAACAAGGGGAATCTCAATAATATGTTTCCTCTTCTGTTCTTTAACACTCCTCTTCTGTTCTTCCTTGGTAAGCACAGTATGTTCCTTGTCAGGAAGGGGAGCAGGGACATCTGTAGTCGACACCTCTGTTGGGCCGGTTCTACTAAATGATTTTGCACTTCGAGTTGGTCTGCCATAATACCCCGGAAATGGTGGGAGCCACGAGGTCTTTGATAGACTAAACTGATAGTAACAGTTGTGCACCTTCAGATGAATAGAGCTGGCATGTAGGTGATCGATAGGCTGCATATTAGTAGCGGAAAAACCCTATGTTTTCCAGCCAGTTCCGCTTTCCCGATTTATTTATGGTGGTTATGGTGTACCCCTATTATCTACACTACGATCTGCCTACTGGCTCTACGCTCTCATTATCATGGTTTGGCAATAAAATTTCTATACATTATATTATGAACCTATCATCTGCCAACTATCCTTACATCTGGGGCCCCCAACAGAGAGAGTATTTTTTGTGTAGTTGTGCTAGATTATATTAATCTACTCACCATATTACAGCAGACATGGGCTCTCTCATCAGAATCCAGTGATAGCACACAAGGGTTTACAGGGAGCCTCTATTGTATTACAATATCCTCTGCATTAAAAAGATAATCTCACTACTATTTGTGCTTTCATGCTTTACAGATATTGTAAGTAATCACAATGAATATATGTAGCGACCAGACCTCAAATAGTCTGATCTCTGTGCATCAGTGTCATCCCTGGATCGGTAATGCTGACACGCACAGTCCTTGAAGGATTTATAACAGAGTAGCAATCACACATTTATTACATCGAATGCCTCAAAAGAGAACTTATTACAATACATATGGCTTAAGGCTATCTAATAACGGTAACAGCGGAAGGCTCGGAAGATAACGCAAGTCCATCAACTCCAACGGCATCACTGAGTGAAAGATCACGACCTAAGGCACCTTACTCATCGTCTGAAAAGTCTGCAACATGAACTATGCAGCCCGAAAATGGGTCAGCATATGGAATATGCTGGCAATGTAACACATAGAGAGTAATGAACAAAATAATGCTATCACTACATACATATATGGCTGGTGGAAAGCTCTATGGTTACAGTTTTGCATAAAGCCAGTTTTTCCCTACAACAAAGGAATAACTTTTATTTAACTATCATGGTGGTTGTTAAACATTGAGAAGGTTCACCCAACTCAATCCCAATTAAGCATCATCATTAACCCAACAGAATTAATTAAGTAACATGATGAGATGCACATGATAATCCAAGTACTAGATACTCAAAACATCCATAGCCTGGGACACATCTAACCATGATTAGTTTGTACACTCTGTAGAGGTTTGCGCACTTTTCCCCACAAGACTCGATCTCCTCCGTTGGATTTCTCGCACTTCAGGGTGTTTGAGAAACGGATGACCGAGACACAGTCTTTCAGAAGCGTTAGCATCTTACGATGGGTGGACAGTTACACCTACTTTCCCCTACATCTGCTAGTCGACCATTGTAAGAGTTCACACGACTTAATCAACTATGCTAGAGCCCATAGTAGCTTGCGACTACACACAAAAGTTTCTAGCATGAATAATCTCATGATCCCTTTGAGCCTGGGTGGCGGTCCATAGGAGAATCACACGGTACCCCGGGATTTCCAAAATACAGGCAACACTGGGTTCCCCAGGTGCCTCAATCCACCCAGATGTGTATTCAAGTTGCCACCTTAAGTAAACCATTAATTAAAAATGTCACATCTGTCATGTATACACCCACCCAATCCACATCTTCTAGCATAGCATAGCAATATAAGCAAATGTAGAAGTAACTCCCAAAGGTTTGATAAATAAAATAGGTAATAGGTACTACGTCATCTACTTCCCAAAACCCACATATTAATCAGATCCTAACCATGCAATTTTTTGAAGGTTGGTCTAATGCAACAAAACTGGGTAGTAAAGAGGTATGATCAAAGTGTTACTTGCCTTGCTGATGATCCGTGAAACCTAGAGACTCGTAGTAGCAAGCGGCGCACTCCGGGTACTCTATCGCAAACGAACAAGCATACGATAAGTACTCATCTAATGCACGGGTAAAACATAAATAAGATAAACTAACCAGAAAGTTCAACTTAAGAACTCCGGTTTGAAAAAAGGATCAAACCAAACGAAGCAAAGAAACTCAAATGGCGAAAGAAACAAGCTTCATTTACTAATCTGGACCTAAGTCCAATTTGACAGTAGAAAAAACTTGTTTGAGTTGGTTAAACAGAAAGAGGGTTTCGAGACGAAACTCTAGGCGCTTAATCGCCTGATTCCGATAAACGAGCGAAAAGTTATAGTAAAACGAAAATCGGATCAAAAATCACGATCGGAAATAATCGCGAAAAATCTAAGAAAAAGAAAAACGGATGAACAGGCTAACGAACGAACGTTCGCTGTCTGCGGCTAAGCGACGAAAACCGTTCGTTAAAACGAACGTACGGACGAGTGTCCGCAAAATAACTAAACTGAGAAAAAATCGACGAACCGATCTAAAAAAAGGATCTAGGGTTTTAAAAAACGAACGGTTTTTATAAAAAAATGGCGACGGCTACATCGAGTCTGGCGGGAACTCCGGCGAGGCGGCAAGGCGGCGGCGGACTCTGGCGGCTCCGGCGGCAGCTACGGGCGGCGGGGCGCGGGGCGGCGGCGGCTCCGGGGGCGCGGCACGGCGGCAGCGACAACGCGGGGCGGCGGTGGCGGCGGCGGCGCTAGGGTTAGGGTTTCGGGGCGGGGCGGCTGGGTGGGCTGGGGCGTCGGGGGTGGCGGCTTATAAGGGCCCGCCCGAGGAGTCCCGCTCGGGTACGTCCCGAAGTCGGTTTCCTTTTTTTAATAATTACGACGTGCAGAAAAAGAAAGAAAAGAGATACTAAACAGACTCGAAAAATCCTGAAATAAATTTTCCCCGTCCTCTAAAAATAAGGCGGACAGGATGAATATTTATTTGGGCCTAAAATGCAATTTTGAAAATCGCGTATTTTTCCTAATTCAAATAAAATAGCGATAAAACTCCGAAATAAAATCTTATTTGATTTTATTATTAAATCTCCAATATTTCTTTATTCTGGTAAGGTCATTTTATTCCATCTCTTTAATTTTTATAATTGAAATATTCGAAGATAAAATAATTAAAATCAAATGATCCTATTTTCAAAATTTGAGAAAAGTCAAATATGAAAATAACGAAATCCCCAACTCTCTCCGTGGGTCCTTGAGTTGCGTAGAATTTCTAGGATCAAGCCAAAATGCAAATAAAATATGATACGCAATTATGATCTAATGTATAACATTCCAAATTGAAAATTTGGGATGTTACAAACCTACCCCCTTTAAGATGAATCTCGCCCTCGAGATTCGGGTTGGCTAGAAAATAGGTGAGGGTGGTCCTTCAGTAGATCTTCCTCTCGCTCCCAGGTGGCTTCATCCTTGGTATGGTGGCTCCACTAAACTTTGCAAAACTTGATGACCTTGTTGCGTGTGACTCGGCTAGCAAACTCGAGAATCTTCACTGGTTTCTCCTCATAGGTCAAATCGCTATCCAACTAAATCGCTTCCAGTGGCACTGTATCTCTCAGAGGTATATCAGTCATCTCCGCGTGTTACTTCTTCAACTGGGAAATGTGGAACACATCATGAACTCCTGACAATCCTTTGGGCAATTTCAACTTGTAAGCAACTTCTCCGACACGCTGCAACACTTTGTATGGTCCCACAAAACGTGGTGCTAACTTTCCCTTAACTCCAAAACGCTTGACTCCTCGAAGTGGGGACACCTGAAGATAAACTCTGTCTTCGACTTCGTAAACTGTCTCCTTGCGTTTCGAATCTGCATAGCTCTTTTGCCTGGACTTGGCTACCTTGAGCCTATCGCGAACTAACTTCACCTTCTTTTCAGACTCTTTAATCAAATCTGGTCCAAACAACTGACGGTCTCCAACTTCATCCCACAACAATGGTGTCCTGCACCTCCTTCCGTACAAAGCTTCGAAAGGGGACATCTTCAAACTGGATTGATAACTGTTGTTGTAAGAGAACTCTGCATATGGCAAATTGTCATCCCAACTAGATACATAATCTAGCGCACAAGCTCTCGGCATGTCCTCCAGAATCTGAATGACTCTCTCGGTCTGCCCATCTGTCTATGGATGAAAGGCTGTACTGAACTCTAGCCTGGTACCGAAAGTTTCATGCAACTGATTCCAGAACTTTGAGGTAAACTGGGTTCCTCTATCTGATACAATGGTCCTCGGAACTCCATGCAGACATACGATCCTGGTCATGTATATCTTTGCCAACTTAGCACTGGTGTAAGTGGTCTTCACTGGGATGAAATGAGCTACCTTCCTCAAATGATCAACTACAACCCATATCGAGTCATAGCCTGAACGAGTCCTGGGCAATCCCGTGATAAAATCCATTCCTAGCTTATCCCACTTCTATTCGAGTATCGGCAATGGCTGTAGCAACCCTGCTGGCTTTTGATGTTCTGCCTTCACTCTTTGACATACATCACACACTGCTACATACTCCGCAATATCCTTCTTCATTCCGGTCCACCAGAAAGTGTCCTTCAAATCCAGATACATCTTGGTATTTCCTGGGTGAGTCGAATAGAGTGAATCATGGGCCTCTTGTAGAATCAACTTCCTGATCTCCGGGTCATTAGGCACATAAACGTGGTCCTCAAACCATAAGGTATCATGCTCATCATCACGAAATCCCTTAGCTTTTCCTTTGCTCATCTTCTCCTTTATCTCTGCAATCTCCTTCTCTGTCTTCTGAGCATCTCTGATCTTATCCATCAAAGTTGGTTGAATCTCCAATGCTGCTACGTAGCCTCTCGGAACTATCTCCAAACATAGCTCGTGAAGATCTTCGGCTAGCTCCTTTGTTAACTCTCTGGTCATGAGTGTGTTGACATGGCTCTTGCGGCTCAACCTTGGTTCCGTAGGAGCAAGTCAGAAAGGTTGAGCATAGGCTACTATGTTTGCCTTTCCGGGGTGATAATGCAATCTCATATCATAATCCTTAATGAGCTCCAACCATCTCCTTTGCCTGAGATTCAACTCCTTCTGTGTGAAGATGTACTTCAAACTCTTGTGATCCGTGTACACCTCACAATGGTTTCTGATGAGAAAATGTCTCCTTGTCTTCAACACATGCACTACTGCTGCTAACTCCAAATCATGTGTGGCATAATTCAACTCATGGGGCTTAAGTTGTCGTGAGGCATATGAAACAACTCTTCCAACCTCAACTCCAACTCCAACTCCATATATTCTGTCTCGCGGAGAAAAAAATCAAGGAGAAAGTTTCATCGCGTTTCACGACACGGAGCCACCGCCAAGCCCTAATCTCTCTCGGGAGGGTTGATCTAGAGTCCGTTCGGGGCTCCGGAGAGGGGGATTCATCGCCGTCATCATCACCAACCATCCTCCATCACCAATTTCATGATGCTCACTGTCGTGCGTGAGTAATTCCATCATAGGCTTGCTGGACGGTGATGGGTTGGATGAGATTTACCATGTAGTCAAGTTAGTTTTGTTAGGGTTTGATCCCTAGTATCCACTATGTTCTGAGATTGATGTTGCTATGACTTTGCTATGCTTAATGCTTGTCACTAGGGCCCGAGTGCCATGATTTCAGATCTGAACCTATTTTGTTTTCATGAACATATGTGTGTTCTTGATCCTATCTTGCAAGTCTATAGTCACCTATTATGTGTTATGATCCGACAACCCCGAAGTGACAATAATCGGGATACTTCTCGGTGATGACCGTAGTTTGAGGAGTTCATGTATTCACTATGTGTTAATGCTTTGTTCTGGTTCTCTATTAAAAGGAGGCCTTAATATCCCTTTGTTTCCGTTAGGACCCCGCTGCAACGGGAGGGTAGGACAAAAGACATCATACAAGTTCTTTTCCATAAGCACGTATGACTATTTACGGAATACATGCCTACATTACATTGATGAACTGGAGCTAGTTCTATATCACCCTATGTTATAACTATTGCATGAGGAATCGCATCCGGCATAATTATCCATCACTGATCCATTGCCTACGAGCTTTTCACATATTGTTCTTTGCTTATTTACTTTTCCGTTGCTACTGTTACAACTACTACAAAAACCCAAAAACATTTATCTTTACTTTTGCTACTGTTACCTTTATTATCATACCACTTTTGCTACTAAACACTTTCCTGCAGATACTGAGTTATCCAGGTGTGGTTGAATTTACAACTCAACTGCTAATACTCAAGAATATTCTTTGGCTCCCCTTGTGTCGAATCAATAAATTTGGGTTGAATACTCTACCCTCGAAAGCTGTTGCGATCCCCTATACTTGTGGGTTATCATTCACCTGTCCCCTGTTGAAAGGGTTTGTCTTCTTCCCAGAGCTTCCATTGCCATTTCCATTCTTAGCTTCAGGACATTCATTGGCATAATGTCCAGTCTTCTAGCACTTTTAGCAAGTGACGTGGCTTAGGTCCTTCTTGGCTGGGGTTGATGGGTTGGTACGGTTCTGGTCGTTGCTTTCCTCCATTCCCATTACCATTCTTGGGGCCACTATGGTTGTGCGAACTCCCTCCTGCATGGGTATGCTAAAAAGGTCCTCCCGAGTTCGGGGTAAAACGAGGCTTCTACTGAGCTCCAGAATCGTACTTCCCATGTCCATACTTCCTCTTGTGGTTGTCAATCTGCGGCTGCTTCCCTTTAATCATGGGAGCTCTATCTACCAACTCCTGGTAGTTGTTGAAGGTTGCCACCATCAACTGCATGCTCAGCTCATCATTCAGTCCTTCCAGAAACTTCTCCTTCTTAGCTGCATCCGTAGCAACGTCATCTAGGGAATAACGTGCTAGCTTACTAAAATCATCCACATAATGGCCAACTGTATGTCCTCCTTGGCGCAAGTTGCAAAACTCACGCTTCTTCATGGCCATAGCTCCTGCTGAAACATGAGCAGTACGGAAAGCCTGTTGAAACTGGTCCCATGTGACAGTGTCGATGGGATAAGTGGCTGTGACATTCTCCCACCATGATGCTACGGGTCCATCAAGTTGATGTGCGGCAAAATGCACCTTCTCCGCATTGGTGCATCCTGCAGTGGTCAACTTCCTTCCCATCTTGCGGAGCCAATCATCTGCAACTGTCGGCTCGGTGCTACTGGAGAACACCGGCGGATTCAGCCTCAAGAAACGGGCTAAGTGATCAACAGGTGGTGGTGGTGGTTGGTTGGTTGTTGTTGTTCCCCTGATTCTGATTCTTGACTAGCATCTACATCAATGCATTTTGCTGCTGGATCAACTGAGTGAGCTCCGGTGGGAAAGCAAATCCATTGTCACGTCTCGGAGGCATCTGAGGGTTTAGAAAAGATGAGAATACAGAATAGAGTGAGGTCTAGAGAAAAAAACACTACCCATATGCACATGAGACAAACATAACCAATATCACTTCAAAAAATTCAAACAAGGGCGTACAATGGTCTAACTATCGTTACAGAAGTGCTCGGACTATGCTATATACATGGGGGAATACTACTACTGTTATTGTGGTCGACTAGAAAAATTGATCGGTCAAAGACTCCATGATATCTGCTCCAGCTTCATTAACAAAGTCATCATCGCTATCGTCTGGGTCCGAGTCGGTGTCGTCAATGATGATGTAGTTCTCCAGGCAAGCGCAATCATCGTCTTCTCCTCCCGTCACGGGGAATCCCATGAATACTTTTAGATTCTTCTTTAGATCATCATTCTTCTCCACGAGTGTCGTCATTTCCTCCTCATATCCATCGCGTGTAGACTTGAGTTCTTCTTCCAGCTCCATGATCTTGGTCATTGCCTTCTTCAGATCTATCATGCCTGCGCACATCTGGTTCTCCTGGCATCGAATATGTTGGTTTAACTCATGGATGAAAGCTGCAATGGATCTATCCTTCCTAGTGCTGATCATATCCCATTGCTCATCTCGGCGCCCACAAATCGGGTAGATAGTATCCTTGAGATCCTTGTGGTAAACTTCTCCAATGCGTCCCATGGTGATGTGGGCTGCCATGCTCTTTCCTAGACTCCAGGTTGGTGCATCAAAGAAAAACTCTATCGGCTCAGTGACTGGCATGAACATCCTTCCTGGCTCTTGAACTTGAATCATCCAATGCTCCTGTTCTGGTAGAGTGGCGATGTAGGTCCCGGTGAAGCTTGGTACTCCGATGTTCATGTACCTAGTGAGTTCCTTCAAGTGGCGTCCAAAGGGTGTATCTTCGTCTGGTTGTGTGAAGTTGTTCCTTGCATCTGCCATCCTAAAAGAGTAGAAAAGGAGAGGAGTCAGAAATGAGAAGAGAGTAGTGATCTAGGGCTTTAGCTTAGTGGTCGTGTCCTACAGTCAGCGTGTGCTCTGATACCATCTTGTAGCGACCAGACCTCAAACAGTCTGATCTCTGTTCATCAGTGTCATCCCTGGATCGGTAATGCTGACACGCACAGTACTTGAAGGATTTATAAAAGAGTAGCAATCACACACTTATTACATCGAATGTCTCTAAAGAGAACTTATAACAATAAATATGGCTTAAGGCCATCTAATAACAATAACGGCGGAAGGCTTGGAAGATAAAGCGAGTCCATCAACTCCAACGGCATCACTGAGCGAAAGATCACGATCTAAGGCACTTTACTCGTCGTCTGAAAAGTCTGCAACATGAAAGTTGCAGCCCAAAAATAGGTCAGCACATGGAATATGCTGGCAATGTAACATATAGAGAGTAATGAACAAAATAATGCTATCACTACATGCATATATGGCTGGTGGAAAGCTCTATGGTTACAGTTTTGTATAAAGCGAGTTTTTCCCTACAACAAAGGAATAACTCTTATTTAACTATCATGGTGGTTGTGAAACATTGAGAAGGTTCACCCAACTCAATCCCAATTAAGCATCATCATTAAACCCAACAGAATTAATTAAGTAACATGATGAGATTCACATGATAATCCAGGTACTAGATACTCAAAACGTCCATAACCGGGGACACGGCTAACCATGATTAGTTTTACACTCTGTAGACGTTTGCGCACTTTTCCCCACAAGACTCGATCTCCTCTGTTGGATTTCTTGCACTTTAGGGTGTTTGAGAAAGGGATGACCGAGACACAGTCTTTCAGAAGCGTTAGCACCTTACGATGGGTAGACAGTTACACCTACTTTCCCCTACATCTGCTAGTCTACCACTGTAAGGGTTCACATGACTTAATAAACTATGCTAGATCCCATAATAGCTAGCGGCTGCACACGGAAGTTTCTAGCATGAATAATCTCATGATCCCTTTGAGCCTGGGTGGCAGTCCATAGGAGAATCACACGGTACCCCGGATTTCCAAAATACAGGCAACAGTGGGTTCCCCAGGTGCCTCCATCCACCCAGATGTGTATTCAAGTTACCACCTTAAGTAAACCATTAATTAAAAATCTCACATCTTTCATGGATACACTCACCCAATCCACGTCTACTATCATAGCATAGAAATATAAGCAAACGTAGAAGTAACTCCCAAAGTTTTGATAAATAAAACAGGTAATAGGTACTATCTCATCTACTTCCCAAGACCCACATATTAATCAGACCCTAACCATGCAATTGTTTGAGGGTTGGTCTAATGCAATAAAACTGGGTAGTAAAGAGGTCTGATCAAAGTGTTACTTGCCTTGCTAATGATCCGTGAAACCTAGAAACTCGTAGTAGCAAGCGGCGCACTCCGGGTACTCTATCGCAAACAAACAAGCATACAATAAGTACTCCTCTAATGCACGGATAAAACTCAAATAAGAGAAACTAACCAGAAAGTTCAACTTAAGAACTTTGGTTTGCAAAAAGAATCAAACCAAAAGAAGCAACGAAACTCAAACGGCGAAAGAAACAAGGCTCGTTTACTAATCTGGACCTAAGTCAAATTTTATAGTAGAAAAAACTTGTTTCAGTTGGTTAAACGGAAAGAAGGTTTTGAGATGAAACTCTAGGCGCTTGAATCGCCTGATTCCGATAAACGAGCGAAAAATTATACTAAAACGAAAATCGGATCAGAAATCGCAATCGAGAATAATCGCAAAAAATCCGAGAAAAAGAAAAACGGACGAATAGGCTAAGGAACGAACATTCGCTGTCTGCAGCTAAACGACAAAAACCATTTGTTAAAACGAACGTACGGACGAGCGTCCGCAAAATAACTAAACCGAGAAAAAACCGACGAACCGATCTAAAAAAGAATCTAGGGCTTTAAAAAACGAACGGTTTTTATAAAAAAACGGCGGCGGTTACCTCGAGTCCGGCGGGAACTCCGGCGAGGCGGCGAGGCGGCGGCGGACTCCGGCGGCTCCGGCGGCAGCGGCGACGCCAGGGTTAGGGTTTTGGGGCAGTGCGGCTGGGTGGGCTGGGGCGCCGGGGGTGGCGGCTTATAATGGCCGGCCCGAGGAGTCCCGCTCGGGTACGGCCCGAAGTCGGTTTCCTTTTTTTATATAATTACGACGTGCAGAAAAAGAAAGAAAAGAAATACTAAATGGACTCCAAAAATCCCGAAATAAATTTTCCCCGTCGTCTAAAAATAAGCCGGACAAGATGAACATTTATTTGGGCCTAAAATGCAATTTTGAAAAACGCATATTTTTCTTAATTCAAATAATATAGCGACAAAACTCCGAAATAAAATCTTATTTGATTTTATTATTAAATCTCCAATATTTTGGGAAAGTCATTTTATTCCATCTCTCTTATTTTTATAATTGAAATATTCGAAGATAAAATAATTAAAATCAAATGATCTTATTTTCAAAATTTGAGAAAACTCAAATATGAAAATAACGAAATCCCCAACTCTCTCCGTGGGTCCTTGAGTTGCGTAGAATTTCTAGGATCAAGCCAAAATGCAAATAAAATATGATATGCAATGATGATCTAATGTATAACATTCCAAATTGAAAATGCGCCCATCAGAAGAATTTTACGGAATAGTTTAATGGGTAACAAACTTGCTATCGGTGTCAAAACCGGCGGATCTCGGGTAGGGGGTCCCGAACTGTGCGTCTTGGCGGATGGTAACAGGAGACAAGGGACACGATGTTTTTACCCAGGTTCAGGCCCTCTCGATGGAGGTAAAACCCTACTCCTGCTTGATAGATATTGATGATATGGGTAGTACAAGAGTGGATCTACCACGAGATCAAGGAGTCTAAACCCTAGAAGCTAGCCTATGGTATGATTGTTGTAATGGTTGTTGTGTCCTACGGACTAGAACCCTCCGGTTTATATAGACACCGAAGAGGTCTAGGGTTACACAGAGTCGGTTACAATGGTAGGAGATCTACATATCCCTATCGCCAAGCTTGCCTTCCACACCAAGGAAAGTCCCATCCGGACACGGGACGAAGTCTTCAATCTTGTATCTTCATAGTCTTGGAGTCCGGCTGATGATGATAGTTCGGCTGTCCGGACACCCCCTAGTCCAGGACTCCCTCAGTAGCCCCTGAACCAGGCTTCAATAACGATGATTCCGACGCGCATATTGTTCGGCATTGCAAGGCGGGTTCCTTCACCGAATAAATCATAGAAGATTGTGAACACCAGGATAGTGTCCGGCTCTGCAATATAAATTCCACATTCCACCATAGAGAGAATAATATGTACACAAGTTCGATCTGCTGACGTATTTCGTGGCATGACGCCACACCACCACCAAGCTTTTACTTGAATCGTTTTTTTATTATACCACCTCAGCGCGTTTAGCGAAGCGGTTTCCTTGGCACATCTTGTCGAAGCAGAGATCATGTTCCCCTTATTCCGGGATTCCCATCAATACGGACGTGGGTAACCCAACCGCGCCATTGATGGTGGCGCTTGGGAGATAAGCGAGTTTTACCAGGCCGGTGGGGACGCATAGTCTTCGTCAGCCCATATATAAGGTGATAAGGATCCACCTTTTTACCTACGCCTTCTTCCTCCTTTGCTTATCCATCTCCGCACACTCGAGCTCTAGCGCCCAAGCCCGCACATCTTGTCTCGACCTTCTCCAGTCATGTCCGGAGCGAGAGGCAAGTAGTTGGCTTCCTCCGTTACGGAGGAGCACATCAAGAAGCTGCGCGGCGCCGGATACCTGTCCAGCGACATCGTGCACCGGCTGCCCGACAAGGGGCAGCTCATCCCCACCCCCAGGCCCCATGAGAGGGTCGTATTCCTTCCCCACTTCCTCCGCAGATGGGCTTCCCGTTGCATCCCTTCGTCCGGGGGCTCATGTACTACTACGGCCTGGATTTCCACGATCTGGCGCCAAACTTCATCCTCAACATCTCGGCGTTTATCGTCGTGTGCGAGGCCTTCCTCTGCATCCAGCCCCACTTCAGCTTGTGGCTCAAGACCTTCAATGTCAAGCCGAAGGTAGTGAAGGGCGTCCAAGCGGAGTGCGGAGGTGCCATGGTGGGCAAGATGCCCAACGTCATCTGGCTCGAAGGGGCCTTTGTGGAGTCCGTCAAGGGGTGGCAATCGGGGTGGTTCTACATCACCGAGCCGCGCGACCCTAAACGGGCGACGGCCCCCTCAGATCTGGTATCCCCATGCAGCTCACCTCCTGGAAAGAGAAGGGCTTGCTATGGGGCAGTTCGGAGAAGCTGACAGGACTCCAGTCATGTCTCCAGACCTTGGTGAACAAGAAGCTTAGGTTGTCAATGTGATCCAGGTCATGCTCGTCCGCCGGATTCTCCCCTGCCAACAGCGGGCCTTTAATTTGTGGGAGTTCAATCCGGCACAGCACCAGACCCTGAGCGGGCTCTTCGACACGACGTACGAAGATGCCTGGAGGGTGATGTTCAAGGGCGAAAAAGCCCCCGCGACCGCGACGGAAGACCACGGATTCAGCACCAAGCGCCCGGCCGGCGAGGTAAGCTTTGTTATCCTCTATGGGACACTTATCTTCTTTCACAATTTAATTTTATGTGGGATCTAAAACTCCCAATGCCTTTGACAGGACTGGCAGAGGATGTCCGGACAGGTAGACTGTCTGGCCCACCTTCCCGAGGACCCAGCGGACGCCCGTTTAATGGGGCTGCTAGTCCCGGCACTTTATGTGGTGCCGGAGAAGAAGGCCAAGAAGAAGGCCGCGGGAACTCGAAGAAGTTCATGACTCCAGGTGATATCGGACTCATCGTCCGATGGCTCCGAGGCGGACTCCTCCCCCGAAGATGAGGAGGAGAAAGAGGACTCTCTCCCGGAGGGGGGAGAAAGGAAAAGGAAGGCTTCCCCAACGGGGGAGGCCGAAGGGTCCAAGAGGGGAAGGACCCTTCTCCCGGACAGCTCCGCCAACGCCAATGATGGCGACTAGGAGTGGCCCTCAAGGGTCAAGCCCCTGGCAAGATCGTAAGTATCCGAACTCCTGAGTGATTTGTAATTTCTTTTTCGTGCCACGTAGTGTCCTTCTAATGCCGCATACTATCTGTAGCCCGGCCGAGGAGGATTTTCCCGCTTCATCCAGCGGGTCCTTCGCGCTGTCGGATGTGGATTCCATTCCGACCGCCTCCACCCCTCGTGGTGCCGAGGGTGCCGAGGTGGGATCCTAGGAGGGGACCCGCCAGGAGGGGGAGGCTCCGGAGGTGCCACAAGGCAACCTCCCGGACTTCGTGCCGGACTCCGTGCCGGAACCCGCAGTGGTCCCGGAGTCCGGCAGGCGGCCCCTTCGCAAGAAGGGCAAGACCGTGACACCGTCAGCCTCCGTCCAACCGGAGGCGCCGGACAACTTGTTGGAGGCGCTCAACGGTGCTTCCATCGAGGAAGAGCACCACACTATCATGAGTGCGGTGATTCAGAAGGTTCAGCTCGCCAAGAGCGGGCTGACCGAAGCCTGCAGTAGCCTTCTAATAGGCTTTGAGGTAAGAAGTTTAAAATATGTAATGTGATTCACATAGACAGTAGCCCCTGATGCTCGGTTCGGTGTTCGGAAAGAAAAATCGGACTGAGGATCTAAAAAAGATATACGCAGGAGTGCTAAAAATTATGTCAATATGGGTTTGCAGGCTGCGCTGCTGACCTCTGCCGCACTGACTACGGAGGTCGGTGCTTTGAAGCAGGATCTCGAGCGGTCCAAGCAAGAGCTCGGCCTTGCCAAGAAGCAGCTCGAGGACAAAGAAGGTGAGTAACACCACTTTGAAATTTGTACCTTACAGAAAAGGATTTTTGTTGTAGTAGAAATAACAAGGATAACATGGGTACTGTAGGGGCCACGAACAAGGTGGCAACCCTGAAGGAGGCCGTGTCCGCGGCCAAGCGCAATGCGGCCGCGGAACGAGCGGAGCGCGAGAAGCAGGAGGCGTGGGTGGCGGAGGTGCGGCAAGAGCTCCAGGCTCTCATGGAAAAGCATGAGAGTTTGGAGCGCGACTCGAAGACTCGGGAGTCCGAGCTTGCCTCGGCTCTTGAAAGTGCCAAAGCCGCTAAGGCCGAGGCCCATAAGGCCCTCCAGGAGATTGAGGAGGTGAAGAAAATAGAGGCGGGTAAGGCATTTTTCATGCAAAGCAAGCATGTGAATGTAAATTACCTGTTACTTACCCGAATTCGGAGCTCTCCAGGAGCGTTTGCAGATCTGCCTCGCAGCGTGTCCGATGCCGCCGCATTCTATCGGGCTGAGGAGGGGAGCTCAATGGAGAAGGTCTTCTGGTCTCAGTACTCTGAGGCCGGACATCCGGTGCCCCTAGTGACCAGCTGAAGCAGCTGGTCGAGCTCCACAAGGTAGCCGAGCGGGCCATGAAGGGCCTCATAGTCCGGCTGTGGCCTGGAGAGGCCATGCCTGGGAGCTACTTTGGCCTCGTGCGGCGGCTGGTGGATGCGTGCCCCTGGGTGGAGGTCATCAAGCGCTCCGCCTGCATTGAAGGTGCCCGCCGGGCCCTTGCCCGCGCAAAGGTGCACTGGGGCAGGCTGGATGCTGAGAGGCTTCTAACGGACGCGCTGCCGGCGGGCAAGGAGTATCGTACGCCCGAAATGTACTATAAGACTGTCCTGAAGGGTGCGCACAAGATTGCGGATGAGTGCCCCAGAGATGTAATTATTGAGTAAACCCGCAATGTGTTATCCTGTGCGCTGAAAACTTTGTTCATATGCGCTAAGCAACGCTTATTGATTTAAAATATTACCTTCTGTGCGGCCGTTTATAAAATCTGAGAGATGGCAAGTCGTCGGCTTCAGCCCCATGCCACGAGTGCTGGGGTGTTCGGGATAAACTTGAGCACTCTTGTTCCCATTTTTTGGGTCCATCTAGGGAGGCTCTCAACACAACGAACAAGGCAACCGGACTTATAATGCTTGAACACTCTCACTTAGCCATAGAATTCTATAATTTTAAATTTCGGCGAAGCCCCTAGTATTCGGAAGACCGAGTTCGGGGCGCTATCCACGCCTTGGCCGGACACAGCCGGTTCCTCGCTCTAAGCGGCATAAGTCTTTAAGGACTCGAAAAGACCTCTCGAACAGCAACCAGTCTCTCGCCTTATCATGACAGTCAGTTTTAGCTTTCTCCACTGAGGCGCTCGCCCAGCTCAACCGGGGCGCAATCGCAGTGGTTCTCCCAGTGCTACCTGAGCCGACAGAACGGAACGTAAGGTACCAAAACATGGGAGCCGGGCAAACCCAACTATTGACCCAAGACATGATTCGGAGCAGATGCATATAATGCTATAAGTTCGGGGTGCCGCACTTGTGAAAGTGTTCGGACTTCACACCATAATGTGGGGAACATAAGCCCCTGGTGTATTCGGCCGTACCAAATTGTACGGATGCAAGATGTCATAAATGAACATATATATAAAAAGGAATGCAATTATAAGGAAAAAGTAATGCATTGTTTATTCAGGGAATTCTGCCATGAGTGCAGAATGATACAAATAGTGCGGTAAGCAAGGGAGTGGACTATTTTAAACATGTCCCCCTCCAGGGGTGGGCTGCGGAATTGTGTAATAAACAGATTTAATGCTCGTAATGGAGACCACCTGAGTGTTCGTCGTAGCCCTTGTTCCTCCCTGGCTGTTGCATCATGAGTTCGGTCGATCTACTGCCGGACAGGGCCTCTTGTAAACGGAGTCATGTGGATAAAAAAGGAAAAGAAAAAGAGCGACACACTTAGGAGCCCCTGGTGTGGTTGAGCCGCACTCTGGGCCTGTCGTGGTCGTGCCCCTCCCCCTCTGCCCAAGGTATCTCCAGAGCATAATGATGTATGCGAGGAGCTTGTCTTGCAATCATGCAAGGGCTGGGGGTGGGGCCGCATTGCTACGCATGCTCGGGACGTGACAGGTGGTCTTGATGTATGTTGCTCCGGGCGCGTTTAATCATGTCCGGTCTTTTAACGGCTGGGCTCGAAAATTGCCTTAAGAGGTTGTTCTGTACTTCTGCCACGAGAGCTGCTGTGTGTTCCTCCATTCGGAGGGAGCGTTCAGTGTTTCCGTTGACCGTGATGACTCCACGAGGGCCTGGCATCTTGAGCTTGAGGTATGGATAATGCGGCACTGCGTTGAACTTTGCAAACGCAGTTCGTCCGAGCAAGGCGTGATAGCTACTGCGGAACGGGACTATGTCGAAGATTAACTCCTCGCTTCCAAAATTATCCGGGGATCCGAAGACCACTTCCAGTGTGACCGAGCCTGTGCAATTGGCCTCGACACCTGGTATGACGCCTTTGAAGGTCGTGTTTGTAGGTTTAATCCTTGAGGGGTCTATGCCCATTTTGCGCACTGTATCCTGATAAAGCAGGTTCAGGCTGCTGCCGCCGTCCATGAGGACTCTAGTGAGGTGAAATCCATCGACGATTGGGTCTAAAACCAATGCGGCGAATCCGCCATGGCGGATACTGGTGGGGTGGTCTCTTCGATCAAAAGTGATCGGGCAAGAGGACCATGCGTTGAACTTCGGGGTGACTGGCTCCATCACATATACGTCTCGAAGTGCGCGCTTCCGCTCCCTCTTGGGTATGTGGGTTGCGTATATCATATTTATCGTCCGCACTTGTGGGGGGAAACCCTTCTGTCCTCTACTGTTCGGCGGCCGGGTCTCCTCCTCGTCGTCGCTATGTAGCCCCTTGTCATTGTTTTCGGCAATTAACTTGCCTGCCTGCTTGAATACCCAACAATCCCTGTTGGTGTGGTTAGCTGGTTTTTCGGGGGTGCCGTGTATCTGGCAAGAGCGGTCGAGTATACGGTCCAAATTGGACGGACCCGGAGTGGTTCTTTTGAATGGCTTCTTCTGCTGACCGGGTTTAGAGCCTCTGAATCCGGCGTTGACTGCCGTATCCTCATTTTTATCACCGTTAACGCGGCGTTTGTTTTTGTTTCGACGCGACCTGCCATTTTGGTCCTTAGTATCCGGACTGCCAGCATTTTTGCTGAGGTTGTTGCTGCGAGCTAGCCAGCTTTCCTCTCCCGCACAGAAGCGGGTCATGAGTGATGTGAGGGCTGCCATGGATTTCGGCTTTTCCTGTCCCAGGTGCTGGGCCAGCCACTCGTCGCGGATGTTATGTTTGAAGGCTGCAAGGGCCTCTGCATCCGGACAGTCGACGATTTGATTTTTCTTTGTTGAGAACCGTGTCCAGAACTGTCTGGCCGATTCATCTGGCTGCTGAATTATGTGGCTTAGGTCATCGGTGTCTCGTGGTCGCACATATGTGCCCTGGAAGTTGTCAAGGAATGCGGCTTCTAGGTCCTCCCAACACCCAATTGACTCTGCGGGCAAGCTGTTACGCCAATGCCGAGCTGGTCCTTTAAGCTTGAGTGGGAGATACTTGATGGCATGGAGATCGTCGCCGCGGGCCATATGGATGTGAAGGAGATAGTCTTCGATCCAAACCGCGGGGTCTGTTGTGCCATCGTAGGATTCAATGTTCACGGGTTTAAACCCTTCAGGGATTTGATGATCCATTACTTTGTCTGTGAAGCATAGTGGGTGTGCGGCGCCTCTATATTGAGCAATATCGCGACGTAGCTCAAGAGAGCATTTTCTGCTGTGTTCGGCCCGGCCGGGGTTGCTGTATCTGGCGCGACGGTAGTCGTCGTGGGTCGTGGGGCACCCACGTGATCCGTAGATGGATCTGGATTGTCTTTCCTTGTCCTCCAATATATCCCACAAGTCCGGCGCATTCCCTCGTGGCTTCGTACTTTTCGAGCGGTGCCGGGGTACGGTCCTGAAGGAGGGCCTAGATGCCTCTCTATCGCGACCACGGGGTGATCGCTCTTCCGTATTGTGCGCTGGTGATGAAGGTTTGTATGCTTCCTCCTCTAGTCGGGGGAGCAACTTGCGTTTTGGGTAGCTCTTGGAGGGGCGTTCGAGTTCATACTCTTCGGCCGCGAGGACCTCGGTCCATCTGTCGGCCAGCAGGTCTTGATCAGCTTGAAGCTATTGCTACTTTTTATTTAGGCTATTTGCCGTGGCGATAAGCCTGCGTTTGAAACGCTCTTGTTTGACGGGATCCTCTGGCAGGACGAATTCGTCGTCGTTGAGGCTTGCCTCGTCTTCGGAGGGAGGCATGTAGTTTTCATCCTCCTCGTCTGCCGCTCTCTCTCGAGGGCTGGCTTCCCCGTCCTCCTGTGCTGAATTGTGCTGGAGGGGGTTGTCTTCGACACTCTCTGGGGTGTTATTATCTCCGGTGCCAGAATCTCCATTCTTGGTGTGGCGGGATTTAGAGCGGCGCCGCTGACGTCGGCGCTTGGGCTGTTTCTTAGAGGAATCTGCCTCCGCTGCTTCTTCGTCGTCCCCGTCCTTTGGGGTGTCCACCATGTATATGTCATATGACGAGGTGGTCTTCCAGTGCCCTGTAGGCGCCGGTTCTTGATCGTCTCCGGCATCGTCGTCCATACCATCGATGTCTTCGGAGTCATAGTCTAGCATGTCGGTTAGATCGTCGACAGTGGCTACGAAGTGGGTGGTGGGTGGGCTCAGAATTTCTTCGTCGTCCGCATCCCAGCCATCCTAGCCGCAGTCCGGCCAGGGCTCTCCTGATAACGAGAGATACTTTAGCGAAATCAGGATATCGCCAAAGGGTGAGTGATGAAAGATGTCCGCAGCGGTGAACTCCATAATCGGCGCCCAATCGAATTCGATTGGCAGGGGCGCCGGAAGCTCGGAGTCCGGCACCTCGGTGTCACAAGCTTTGTAAGGGACAAGGTCGCTATTCGACTCTATCGCCGTAGGAGTTGCAGTTCCCGAGGCGATGTCCAGCCACCCGTCCTCGATCTGCGCGATCGGCTCCGAACTATAGGTCGGAGCGGATTCGTGTGCGGCCTCCAAGGCACTGTCCGGCGGTAGAGCTAGATCCTAGCCATCGTGACAGTGCGGCACGCTCGGCTGTGGCTCAAATCCGTCGAAGATCAAATCTCTGCGGACGTCAGCCATGAAGTTTAGGCTCCCAAATCTGACCTGATGGCCAGGGGCGTAGCTTTCGATCTGCTCCAGATGGCCAAGTGAATTGGCCCGCAGTGCAAAGCCGCCGAATACAAAGATCTATCCGGGGAGAAAAGTCTCACCCTGGACAGTGTTGTTGTTGATTGAAGAAGCCATCAAGCCTATCGGTGACGACACAGAGGAACTCTCAATGAAAGAACCAATGTCGGTGTCAAAACCGGCGGATCTCGGGTAGGGGGTCCCAAACTGTGCGTCTAGGCGGATGGTAATAGGAGACAAGGGACACGATGTTTTTACCCAGGTTCGGGCCCTCTCGATGGAGGTAAAACCCTACTCCTGCTTGATTGATATTGATGATATGGGTAGTACAAGAGTGGATCTACCACGAGATCAAGGAGGCTAAACCCTAGAAGCTAGCCTATGGTATGATTGTTGTATTGGTTGTTGTGTCCTACGGACTAGAACCCTCCGGTTTATATAGACACCGGAGAGGGCTAGGGTTACACAGAGTTGGTTACAATGGTAGGAGATCTACATATCAGTATCGTCAAGCTTGCCTTCCACGCCAAGGAAATTCCCATCCGGACACGGGACGAAGTCTTCAATCTTGTATCTTCATAGTCTTGGAGTCCGGCTGACAATGATAGTCCGGCTGTCCGGACACCCCCTAGTCCAGGACTCCCTCACTTGCCATCAAGGGATTGAGGTCCATTGTGGATGCAATGAAACCCACATGCTCCCGACCTATAGATTCATATTTAGAATATGATCCTAATGACTATTCTGAGCTCAAGCAATCAAAGGCAGATGGCCTATCATGTTCACCCAATAAGGTGCATGTTCTAATTTGGCAAGGTTTTATTGGTTCCACATTTCTTGCATAAGGTGTCTTGCATTTATTTTGCTTCATTGCACCGCCATCTGCTTAGTTTACTCATGATATATGTGAAGATGCCATGCCCATCCATTATCAACACCTATTCCATTTGTTGTCATACCATGTTTTTCCATTCAAATGTTGTTCTTGTGTTTCAGACATCCAACAGGAAGAGGGTGATTGCGGAACCTGAAGGAGTACAAGCAAAGTTCTTGAAAAAGGTGGTGCCACCGGACAAATCACATACCACCCGACGTATATTGGCGATTAGCTTGCTTATCCACTGTTCGCTCCAAATTATCAGATCTATATTAATGCTTAAATTAATGTAGAATAAACCCAATGCCTATGAAGAAGTTTAGTTCTGCATTGTTCTTGTAAGTATCTGTTGTCCTTCATCACTATACTTATTTTTTTGCGGGGCACTGTACTTATATTTGTCAGCTAGTTCTTCATGTACACTTTGCAGCTTATTTTCCCTTTTCCTCCATTTTTCTACACATCAGATCTACATTTACTCTTGCCAAAATATTGAATAAAACCAATGTTACTGAAGAAGTTTAGCTCCGCATTGCTCTTGTCAGTGTCTTCTGCCTGTATGTTGTATTTACATTTGTACTCTGCATCTTAAGTTAAATAATCGCAATTTGTTCCTATATTTTCACATCTATATTTACTCTTAACAAAATGTAGAATAAAGGCAATACTCTTGAAGAAGAGTGTGAGGTAAACTTCTTGAATTGCCCCCCATCAATATGGACAAGGCCTTTATAGAGCCTGTCTTCAGAACTAATGTAAGTTTGTTCTCCTCGAGCCTTCAAACTTTGTTGTTTATATTTGGATAGCTATGAGTGCAAATGTTGTTTATTTTTGTCGTCTGCATCAAATTGTTTGTTCAAAGTTTATAAAGTAGAAGTACATAAACATAAGTTTTTCCTTCTCAATTTCAGCCTTTAGTTGTACAATCTAGTTCCTTATTCGTAACATGTAAATTAAACTAAACATAGCAAGTTATCTTCTTTAGCACTATGTGTATGCTTGTGTTCTTGATCTGTAATCCAGTGGTGTGGTGAGACTACCAACAACAGCACAATGTCAAATCCTGCTATGTCTCAACTATGAACAATGCCATATTATATTAATGTTATTTAAATCGTGTCTCTTTATTTACCAATCAGAAATGGTATAAATTGACAGTACAATCACCATTCATGCGTATACATTGTTTAGAACTACATCTATGCTTGTGTTCTTGATCTGTAATCCAGTGGTCTGGTGAAGCTGGCCGCTCCTGCACAATGTCATTTCATGTCGTCTTAACTATGAACTATGCCTATTATGTTAATGCTATTTTAAATCGTGTCTCTTTATTTCTGACAAAGAAATGAGATGAATTGACAGCGTCGATGCTTATACGTGCAAAACCTATCATCTACCTACTTGTTTCTCTTTCACGGTGACTACATTTCTTCTAGGAAGAATTGCCACAATGATAGTGAGACGAACCCATTGTTTGTCCCTCTTAACACATATTCCAGAGGAGAAGGCAACACATATTGAGGGTAGGGATACAACCACGAAGACACATTTTTATGTAGTGTCAAACTTAATCGGTGACACAAGCTCGATGAAGTCACCGCCTGAATCTGTTTGACTTCTTCAGTCTGAAATTCAAGCAGAAATACATGCTTCCACTCAAATACGACTGGAACTCCAGTCTCTATGCAAGATTAACCGTAAGTACATGACATTTATTGATGCTATGCAGCTTAAGTTGGTGGATATGAGCGCCAAGGAAGTGCAGTCTCATCAGGTTGCTAACCTACTTGCGGTGCAGCTCCTTGGTCGGGCTAACCTTTCTTGAACTATGTTGAAGTGTTGTTGGTTCTGTCTATTATTTTGTCTGCCTGTTAACTTCCACTGGTGGCGACCTGCCCAGTTTATTTAATTTGTTGTCTAGTTGCCCTTTATAATCACTAGCGGCAAACTTTGACACCGAGGGGATGTAATATGATGTAATTTCTTTGTTGTATAGTCTAGGTTTATTCTCGGTCGGTATGTTGTAATGTAGGCTGGAAGGTTCAGTGGATCTTAGTGTTTTCGGTCTTCAGGCCAGCCCGTTACTCATATGGGCCAAAACGTGGGCCTATAATCATCTTGGGCCATTAGCAGGTCTAAACCTATAGTTGTTTCCCGCCTTTAACAGGCCGAGTAAAGTTCTGGCTAGCTGGGCCAGAGAATACCATGGGCTTTTAACAGGCTAAAACCTAGGTTGGGCTAGCATTGAGCCGAAAAATTCATGGGACAATACAGGCCAAAACTGCCTAAGGCCCATGTTTGGCCGAAATAGGACGAGCAGTTAATAAGCGAAAATATATCTCGGTCCTGTTTAGCCCAATAAAATTATGGGCTTTAAGTAGACCGGTATCTACATGGGCCATAGTCCTAAAAGTGTCACGGGCCATTATCAGATGGGCTGTAAGCAGGCCGGATTCAACGCGGGCTATAATTAGGCCCAACTATTACACGGGCCATTAACAGGCCGATATGCCAGTTGGGCTGAAATTTATCCACGAAGATTACGAGCCGTTAAGAGGCCTAAAGTTACTTCGGATAAGAAATAGCCCAGTTTCTACATGGGCCATTAAATGGACCAAAGTTAAACCGAGCCGACAATGTCCCAGATGCACCACGGGCTGCTAACAGGCCAAAACTATTATCGAGCCGAACTGGTAAACGGGCATTTCACAGGCTGAAATGCAAACCTGTCTTAGAATGGGCCCAAAAGAACAGTGGCATGTTAACAGGCCTGATCCTATATGGGCTGTAATTTGGCCCAAAACACGGCAGGCTATGAACGGGTCTGATCTGGTATGGGCCTCAATTTTGCCCAAAACATGGCCGGATGTTAACGGGCCAGCCCAATAGTGTCTGAAAAAACATGGTGGGCCTTTAGTTGGGCCGACCTTTTCACCGAAATGGGCCTCTGTTGGGCCGTGCCACATGTCGACATGTCATAGGCGCCTCCTCTCCAATGAGTGGATGACATCTGTCCCAACGGTGAGCAAACATGTGTTTCCTCCGGCCAATGAGAATTTTACACGTGGAAAATCCACATTGGTCTAGGCTGTTAACGGGTTGTCGGATCCAAAACCGGATCGAATAGCTTAACGTTGACCCGTTACGGTCGATGCCATGTGTCGGTCACCCTTGATGAAAGCACTTCTATGACGCGTGATTTATCGTCATGGAAGTGGACACTTTCGTGATGATAATTTTGGTAATGTCATGGAACACTTCTACGACAGCACATGTATGACTATCTTGATTCTGTCATAAAATCGTCATGGACATACCAGCATGACAGAAAATGTGACCTACTGTGACAAACAAGTATCATCATGGAAGTGTATTTTTTTGTAGTGTACTACCAATTAGTAAGGTACATGTGCATTGCAAGCATGAGATTTGGTAACTAAATTATGAATAAATAACACACTATAGCATGTAAGCTTTGAGTGATATATGCATGATGTAGATGTTCGTTTAATTTTTATAATTCATCTAGTTAAAAATCAATTATTTTGATAAAAAGATATATTTTAAGATTCATGGAATTGTGCATTGTAAAGCATAAAGTAAAAAACAAATACTGACAATTCATTTGGAAAAAAAGTTTGGGAAATTAAGATATGGAAGATTCTAGAACAAAGGAGAAGTGCTTGTGTTTTGAGGTTTGTGCATTATGCTTAAGGTCAACCATGGAGTCTTCTAGACTCTACATGTGGCAGAATTCGGTGGAATGTAGATGATATCCAATGGCTAGTAGTGCTCGGATCTGCCATCTTTGTGCCGTCGGATTGGCTTCATCCAACGACCAACTCTCAAAGTTATTCACACATTATATAGGGGTATAGATGTGCCGGCCCATGCGTTTCAATGGATCCAAAGTATATCTATTTAGTTGGGTTTCACTCTTAACACATTATCTATTTATTTTTCTCTAACCTTTCGTAGCCATGCAACCAAGCCACATAAGCTTCATGGGTGCCCCCCACATCATATTATTCATACTACGTTGTCTGAAAAAAGATAAATCACCCAACACAAGATCTTCCCATTTTTTGTTCCTACGACGCTGTGCCGTGCACGTACCTAGTTGTATAGTGGTAGTACTAGTTGTAGTACTAGTTGTAGTACAAACTTCATAGTAGTAGGAGTAGTACCTACTCTATCAACGAGGCCCATCTGAAACCAAATTTCTTGGCTTCCGTGCTACAGCTAGATCTTCCCCTCGTTTCTGTTTTCCAACTCGGCGGTGGGCGGGGTGCGGTTTGCCAATAGTCGGTTTGCTCAACAGCGGTCCCACATGAAAGTGAAAATGTTAGGAAACACGCCTTCCCTAGCCATGTGGCGTGTTGGACTGGTCGTGGAGTACTCCCAATTTCCGAGCGTGTGGGGGTGCGACGCGAACGCGGCAGGCCTTTTCCTTTTACTAGCAATGTGCCCGTGCATTGCGACGGATCCAAAGTAGTAGAATAGTAGTACTTGTTCACAAACTTGAAAGAAATCACTCTTATTTTGATAAACTCCTAATATATTACTTTTCACTCAAAATATATTTCTCAGGCTATTTTGATGAGGTTAGGGAGGGATGTGGTTGCTTTCAAGATAATAAGGGGTTTACTGCAAATTGGAGCGGAGAAGTGGGCTATTGTTGCAAAAATTCCACAACTTACCTTACAGCCATTAGATGTAGATCTAATGGTTAGAAACGACGGATGGCATACACGCCACCATCACCAACTCAGTCTTTTATAGGAGTAGGAGTAGAGAAACATGTATAAATTGTAACATTTGGCTCTGATCCTTGGCATGATCGATAGATAGAAATAACAATTGGAAACGCTAGGGCGGGGCTATTTCCACCAGATAAG
Organism: Triticum aestivum; assembly: GCF_018294505.1. Classification (NCBI taxonomy): domain Eukaryota; kingdom Viridiplantae; phylum Streptophyta; class Magnoliopsida; order Poales; family Poaceae; genus Triticum; species Triticum aestivum. Next base: position 524,509,826 of record NC_057801.1, read on the forward strand.
TAGGGTGCATAGTAGCTAGGTTGGTGCATCGTCGCTTTGGTCACATGCAGTCTGACATGTTCTAGTCTTTCTAGCAAGATGCTCGTGCATTGCATGAAGTTGATGGAAAAGGTAAGCACAACTTATAAATTGACAGATGGAGTACTAGTTACAGTGATGCATATAATTAAGCAAAGGGATCGCACATGTCGGTATTGACTGGAACGAGAATGCAATAGCACAGTAAGAATTAAGGCCATGATGATATGATCGCAGTGGTGGTTACAGGAGGCAAGAAGAAAGATGCATCCATCAACGGACGACCTCCTCCTCCTCCTCAATTAGAGCGTCGGGCCACCAACCGGTGGCTAAGGAGCGGCGGATTTTGTGGTGAGATCAAGGTGCTTCTCAGCAAAGGCATCCAAGGCTTCCAGCTGGTTGAGGAAGGCCAACATCGTAGCATCCCCACTGGCCTTGTAGATACCTATGTACACGATTTGCTCATACACGTGGATGTGTAGGTCAATGAATTCTTGAAGGGCGAGGCGCCTTGTAGTGAGCGCGACCTCCAGGTGGAAATTCTTCATGGCGTCGGCGAGCAGTCGCAAGGCCACCAGTGCTTGAAAGAGGTTCCGGCCATGGAGGCCGATTAGGGTGGCAGGCAATGAGGAGCCCGGGTGCGCGGGCTCGAGGAGTACGGCGATGTCATCTGTGACCTTCTTGAGGACGGTGAACTTGTTGGTGGTGGCAACGATTATCTGGTCCAACTGAGAGTCGTAGTTGGCATCGACGAATGCCATCCACCAGCCGGTCGCCAACACCGTCTGGGGACGATCCTCGGTGCCATGCCGCAGGCCGGCGTCATGCACCATCTGGCACAGCCGCTGGCCTCTCGCACGCATCGCCGCCATGGGTCTGGAGTGAGCACTTTTGCGCTTAGTGTAGGTGCTTAGGCAAATGCTTAGGTGCGTACGATGTGGTAGATCCATTGGAATAGAGGGGCGCCTTTATATAAATGCAAACGGCATTGCATTCACATCGTGCAGCCTCTTTTCCCGGTCCTCCTCCCATTACTTCTCTCATGCATTCATGATGCTAACTGAAGGAGGATTCATTATTGGACGTTTAACATTTCGGGAACCGCTACCCACTCTCTCATCTACATTAAAGCCGTATCGGGAACTGCGTCGCCCGCTGCACGCCCGGCTAAACATGCCTCCTCGCCTCCATCAAACCCTTCCGTTAAACCCGCATGCAAACCGAGAAACCTACTCCGGCCACACGTCTATTCATAAGCAGGCGGGAAACGCAACACCAGCCGAGATCCCCCATCCGCCCTCACTTTAAACGAGGTCAGACGCTGGCCAAGCTCCTACCGTCCGCCCTCTATTTAAACGAGGCCAGATAGACAGTAGGCAAGAATCGCACCCCTCCGCTGCTCCCCCATCCCTTCATCATTTTCTCCACTCTTCTGATGGCTTCCGAGGAGCCGTTCTTCGTCATACTGCCTGGCTAGGTGGCCCGCCGAGCCCTCCGAATACGGGCGAGGCCGCTCGGTGCTTCACCAACCTCACTTGGCCTGACGGAGCCAGTTGCCACCCCAAGCCGGTGCGTGGTTCAGCAACTCGCCGCTCTAGTTCAGCTCGATGGGGAGTGGCAAGTTGCTCCACGCCTATACGGGCGTGGTTGTTCTCGCGTCGTATTGCGCCACCAGTGTCTGCGGTGGCCGTGCCTCCCATGTCTGTGGGCGCGCCTCCCATGCCTGCGGCCGCGCCTCCCGTGCCTGTGGCAGCGCCATGCAGGTAGAGACAGAAGTCGGGTGCATGGAGAGCGACAAGTCGGTGGCCAGCTTCGTCATGTCCGCCGCCATCATCGAGGATAAGTAGAACACGGGAGGCTGCCGCCACTTGGGTCCCATGAAGGCCACCTCCGAGGCGACGATTGCACATTCAGGTGGTTTCTTTGCTGCTTCATCTCTTTCGAGGACCTTCGTCGACCCCGCAAGTGTCTGCCGGACATGAGGAAGACAAAGGGATCCGCGGGCGGCCATTTAGATTAGATACTCGCTCTCCGGCTGGCGGGAAATATTTGTTCTAAGAAAGGATAAATTTGTTGTATATATAACTGAAATAAGTGTAGATACATCCATTTCTAGGACAAGTATTTCCGGACTGAGGGAGTATTAATTATACCAAGAGAGCCGGATTAGCACCGCTTAGTTCATGTAAATGTAATGAAATCCATCATGTTTATACAAAGATCCAGCTTTTTTATACGAAATCCTTGATGCTTATATGAAATCAGTCCGTGTTTGCACGAATTTCATCTGGTTGGTTAGAGTTTTGAAAATGTATGCCGTTGGTGTTTGATGTCGTCCTCCACGGAAGGAAGCGGGAGGAAATTTGCCGGCTGCCGTTGGAGATGCTCTTATGCTGGAAAGAATAAAGTCACATCCAATCGATTTGAGTTAATTATGTTTATGAGTCTCCCTCTATAAAAGGTTAATTGCATGTACCTTATACACATGACTTGCAGGGTGGCTACAGCTTCGTACAGAAAGTTAAAAAGAAACTAGCAAGATGCCCGTGCATTGCACAAAACATCAAAATGCATCTTTTTACAAAACACCTGTTGTGGTTGACCCATGCAGGAGTAATCCCATGTGTAAAAATTAATAATATCTCGAGAATTTTATCAGAAAAATGGTATCTCGAGAATTTCTTTGAAAATATGAAAGATGAGAGATAAGGTGAGGAGGAGTGGAGCATGGTGGTGACTGGTGGTCGGATCAGGCGGAGGCATGGGGATGGACAGCACCGGCAGGTGGCAGTGGACACCATGCTAGATTGTTCCAGAGACTTCCTTTTTTTAATTGCTCAATAATGAGGTTGTGGGAGATAAGGATGAACGAGGCAAGGCCTTATGTGTAAATGTGGAGAGAGGTGCGGGTATCTTTTGTAAAATTGTCATAGTTTGCTTTCTATCCGTCAGATATAGATCGAACGATCTATATTACAAGATGGCAAGCACACCATCATCACCAACTCGGTTTTTTATAAGAGTAGAGACAAGTCCATCCTTAATCTTTGTATTCTAAGTACTTTGTGGGTTCCACTGTTAGTACAGTAGCGAAAGAAATATATTAAATAAGTAATATATAATATAAAAATCTAAATTTAAAGACAAAATTCGAACTTAGGTCATCACGTTGCGAGCATCCGGCGCTAACTAGTCTAGCACATTTTTGTTGTGGACCATGCTGGAGACATATCTCCATGTCTACTCTTATACTCCCTCTGTTCCTAAATATTTTTCTTTTTCAGATTTCAAATGGACTACCACATACGGATGTGTATGTAGACATATTTTAGACTGTAGATTCACTCATTTGGCTCTATATGTAGTCACTTGTTGAAATCTCTAAAAAAACAAATATTTAGGAACGGAGGGAGTAGAAAACAGAGTTGGTCATGATGGTGTGCGTGCCATCCTGCAATATAGGCCATCGGATTTATATCTGACGGATAGGAAGGAAACTATGGCAATTTTGCAAAAAGATACCCACACCCATCTCCACATTTGCAAATAAGGCCTTCCCTCACTCATCCTTTTCTCTCACAAGATAAACTACTCATACAAATGCATCATGATGTTTCGTGCAACACACGAGCATCTAGCTAGTTTCTTTTAAAATAGTTACTGCGATAATTGGGTTGAAGTGATATATTTATGTCTGTCCCGAATGATTTCAGATTCACTAGTAATAACAAAGAAAAGGTTGCCTTGTTAATTAATAGAAAACATGGTGAAAACTATCACATGAGGCTGGTAAAAACAAGGCATACTGGGTTCAGCGTCATCATCACTACAGCTGTGCGCGCGCGAGAAGCCTAGATATCGAGGGGGTTATGAAGAAAAAGACGTATCGAGTGTGTCTGAAGCGAGGCACAGAGACACAATGTTTGAGAGAGAAACCAATTGACAGATTAAGATCAGATCAAGTTGTCACCCTTCTGCTGTCATTGTTGGGGTGTGGATGGGGAGGGGGAGGGAGAGAAAGACATATCGAGAGTGTGCGTGGTAGGCACAGAGGCGCAACTAGCGAGTGTGTGTGTATGTGTTTAAAAGAGGAGTAGATAGATTACTATCAAGATCGAGGAACCACCCTACTCCTTCGGTGTCAGGTAGTGTGTGTGTGTGTGTGTGTGTGTGTGTGTGTGTGTGTGTGTTTGAGAGAGAAGCCAGTCAATAGATTATTATCAAGATCGAGATGTCACCCTAGTACTTCGGTGTCGGGAAGTGTGTGTGTGTGGGTGTGGGGGGCAGTGACACTTACATATCTCTACTCTTATAAAAAATAGAGTTGGTGATGATGGTGTGCCTACCATCCTTTTCGCATTTGCAAAAAGGCATTCCCTCGTTCATCCTTTTCTCCCAAAAGACAAACTACTCATACAAATGCATCTTGATGTTCCGTGCAACGCATGGGCATCTTGCTAATAGGGAGAAGGAGTTTGTGTGACACATATCTATATTAAGGGATAGGTGGATAGCATGTGTGTGAGGCATACTTAAAGCATCACGGAGATAAACAAACGGTGTTCATGCAAGTGTTGAAAAAATGAAGCGAGAAACAAAGTCTACGCTCGTGCGCGCGTGCGCGCGCGCGTGTGTGTGTGTGTGTGAGAGAGAGAGAGAGCAAAAACTTAAAACAAAAGGTGCTCTGCTGGAATACCATTGTATGTATTCATATGGTTCCGGAACTCGACTTAGCCTTAGGCATATGTGTGAGAGACATAATTATACTTTGAGACATTAGTGGCTGCGGGTGGGCGGAATTAAAGGGGTGGGCATGTTCGACAGAGAGAGCATGTGTGTTTCTGTGTGAGAGACTTGTAGCATGGGATAGAAAGACGAATTCTAACCTTGACGGAGGGAGAGAAATACATGAAGTGCGCGTGTGTGATTCCAATGCCCACAGGGAAATGAGATATGTATGTGTGCGAGAGAGATTGCACAATTCATTCACGTATCACTATGTAGTAATCGTGGACGTGCATCGCTTGAACGTAAATCAATATCTACTTCATATCATGGCCAAAGGTACAAAATCAATTCAACGCTATAAAGATTGGACACTCACATATCACATTTTTTATATCTAAATAAAACTTTTCAATTGTGCATGCCAAAGATACAGTGATGTTTCTTCAAACAACCAATTCAGCTATCATGTACATGCACCATTGTTAGCCTAGCATTCAAATTCATTAGTCTTGGGTGATTTAAGGTTCTATTATGAAGTAATATATGTAATATTCATATATGAATTCAACAGGTACGCAATTTATGAAATGGAGGCTATGTAATCATATGAGGTAACACTTTTAAGTAGCGGACTACTATATCCATTTCTTTTGTGGAACTACAATATCCATTTCTTTTTCTGCGCCTCTACACTAACACGTCAATGCATTATGTTTAAAGTAAATAACGAATGTCACTAAATTATCTATTTACACGAGAAATACATAGGCTGAGCATTTGATCCCTTTTTTGTGAACGCGACTCTACACCCATACGATTGGCCACGCCCGTGTGAACGTCTAAGTTATCGATGCATCATCCCGAGTTATTGTCTTTTTTTCTGGGGTGGACTTCACACCAGTTATTAACTTCTAACGTGTGCCCCGTGTACACAGTCTCGCATGACCTTCCCGCTAGCACGGTCCAAAATTAGTTGAAACTGGATACGAACGATCCCGCGGGCGGAAAAATATGCTACCTCCTTCTAAAATTTCTGCCACCTTTTCTTTAGCATGCAAAATTTCCCTTTTGCCCTTAGTGCACGAAGAACAACAATTACAATACTACCGCCCTCATCTACATAGAAGGTCGGGGCTGCTTTGGTAACTTCCGGTTCCCCCCACCACACGGCACCCCCATTTCCTCTCCCCCTTCCACAAAAACGACTAACTCCACAGCACCAGAGCATCTTACATCATGATGTCATAGTTCATCGGCCTTTCTACCCCTCCCCTCTCAAAACCCTAGACTGCTCATCCACCAGCATACAAGAGCCCATTCACTGCCAGCGGCGTCCACCTCGCCCGATCTACTTCTGCGGCCACATCTACCCCTCCCACCTCCCCTAGAAACAAGTGGGCTGCTCATCCACCACTGTACCACAGCCCATTCAGTGTCAGCCTTGTCCATGGCGCCAGATCTACTTCACCGGTACTCTCGTCAACCGCAGTGCATCTGCAGCGTCTTATTTGTACTCCCCACTAGAGACGCTTCGTCCACGTTGGAGATATTCCCTAGAGGCAATCATGTATGATGATATTTCCTATGTGTTTATGAATAAAGATAGTCCTTGGGTGTAATCAATGATACTTGTTGGGAAGTACATGACTTCTGTGTGAGATCTTGTGTTGTATGACACATCCTAAATTGTCCCTAGTCGCAAGTGACATGTGGGCACACGTCGAACTAGACTAGCATATGAAATGGTGGATGGCTCGGTCTCACTAGCCACAGAGCATTGGATGCTAACCGGATAATATGGACTCGGAACGATCTGGTCGGATTCGACGTAGTCGAATCCGAGTCGAGATAAGGTCTGATTCGGACAGACCCAACTATGAGACACAGCAATATGTCATCTGTGAGTCTCTAGTACAACATATGTTCTATGTCGTAAGACTTGAGCTGACGCGTGTACTTCGGATGGTGACAGACTTGCTTTGAGCCGACCAAACGCTACTCAGTGACTGGGTAGTTACAAAGGTGGGCTTCGGGTTTGTCCAGACCCATGCTGCGAGACATGGTCGAGCACGATGGGATTTGCCCCTCTGATCAGGAGATATACTCCGGGCCCCTCGTGTGATCCGACCAGGATAAGCATGGCCATGCGACAAGGATTATGAGATAATCCAGTTGTGGTCGACAAAACTAGAACGAGAAAGAGGTCGAGCTAGCACAAGGATGACAGTCTCGCCTTGAGCCAGACAACATATATCATGAGGCAAAGGGAACAGAAGTGTGACACGTTGTATAGGTTCGCCTAACCAGCTTCCTAGTCTGCTTGGTGGTCGGCATGCCTTGCTAGAGGCCGCTAGCAACCATGCAGGTCAGAGGTGATCTGAACTGTGAGCAAGCCGACTTGAACCTAAGGGGTCGCACGCTTAAGGGAAGGAACCTACGAGGTCGGTTTGGAGGACACTGGTCGGATGTGATCCGAACTGGACTTGGAACCCGAACGAGTAGACTTTGGGCTTTAGGATCCGTCCAAGGCCCAAGTGTTGAGCCCGCGACGGATGCCAATAAATAGCACAGGTGCGGCACCCTTATTCAGTTGATCGCTTCGGTGCTATCACTAGGGTTTAGATGTGTTGAGAATAGACACCTCCACTCGCTCCCAGTTGTGTGATCGGACCTAGCAGTCCGCCACACGATGTTCCTCCTGCACGTGCGGATACCGTTAGAGGCGGTGCACTTGCGCCGCTCCGGTGAACCTATAGGAGGGATCCGACGACCGGCTGTTTGAGGGAGATCGGACGAGGAGGAGACGAACCACGCAGACGCGCTGCCCCAACTCTTCTTCCGCTGCATGGCTCTGTGTGTCTAGTGGTAACGATCTATGATCCATTCCCGTAGCATGTTCTTGGTTGTTCTGCGCGTAGGAAAATTTTAATTTTAAGTCGACGCACCCTACCATATAAGCCAACAGTGGTATCAGAGCCTCTGCTATAGGATTGAGATTCAGATTGTATGCATATTAGATATTTGGAGGCGACAGATGAGATATGTTGTCATTGATGAGATCGGCTATGTGCATGGTTGATGAGATAAATTGCACATGGGGATTGAAGAGGCTATGTTTTCTGATGATCGGAGTCGATGAGGTCGTGACACAACCTACCCCTACCGGTCAATATCCACTATCAGGTTTAACAGTGAAACGTAAATCCGAATCGGACTCGCGATGTTCTATGAGATCGGTTCGATCAGAAAATTCGGCATGATTGGAGTTCAGATGTGATATGTGATTTCCAAAAACCGGTAGAATGCGACTCTATGCATAGCGCCTTGTATTTCGTAGACGATCACACAAAACCGGTAGAATGCGATTCTATGCATAACTTTATTTTGCAAGGTTTGATGTGAATAGTATGGCTCATGTGTATGTGATGCATGTGTGTAATTTATGCATGGCCTGCGCTTCATGTTTGTCAGCCAGCAGGAGCCAAAGTGTTGTCATTATAATGTATAACGACCTGTGTGTCGACTTGCGACTCTATGTAAAATTCATTACTAGTTGTAGTAGTTGGATTATAGAGATCGGGTTGGTGGCTTGGCGTCCTGGCGTGACAAACAAGATGGAGTTCCTAGATGGTCATCGGAGTCGGAGCCGACCTAGAAGAACGTCCATGAAGGAGCCATACTATTTCACAATATGTGTTTATTTGTGATTGTTATGCTTCTTTGTGTCTTTGCATGTTAGAATGGTAGAAAGATCCCTCATGAATATCAAGCGAATTGCCATCCCCGATGTTGCACCTTCGCACGTCAAGTACGTCTAGTAGTGGGCTCGGAAAATTGGGGTGCTGGTGGGTGTCCTTGAACTGAAGGGTTCATGTCGGACACGGACATGCACTACATCAGGTTAACTTGACAAGGCTATCAAAACGGTTTTGGGCCTTGTGGCAAAGAAGGTTGGGAGTCGGGGTATGAGATACCTTCCCGTCCGACAAGAGTCGCATAGATATACGATTAGCAAGGAGTTGCTTACCAGAGAGGTATGTTGGCTAGCAGTGATGCTAAAGCTCACTAGTTGCATGCGCTAGTCGGATCCTTAATCACTGAGAGTTTGCGGAGGGATGCTGACTTCAGTGGGAGTATTTTTGTTTAGGCTTGAATTACTCTACATAAACACATTGCTTAGTGATTGCGTATTTTTCTATTGTAGATCAATAGCACCACCTGCTCAACCCATCTTTGCATTGAAATCAATTCTAGAAAAGGATAAATTGAATAGAACAAACTATACCACCTTGTATAGAAATCTGAGAATTGTTCTCAAGCATGATAAAATGGAACATGTTCTAGAGGATCCACTTCCATAGGAACCTGCCAATAATGCTAATACCACAACCAGGAATGCCTACCATAAACTCGTTGATGAATCAAACGAGATCAGCTTCCTCATGCTCGCTTGTATGGAGCCCATTTGAAGTAGCATTTCGAAGATGTTGGGGCTTTCGATATGATCGAGAGTCTCAAGAGCATCTTTCAGGTGCAGGCTAGGACCGAAAGGTTCAACGTCTGGCGATCCTTGATGGATTGTAAGCTAAAGGAAGGTGATCAACTGAGCCCGCATGTGATCAAGATGATCGGATATGTGCAAGCTTTGGATCGGTTGGGCTTTGCGCTCTTGGATGAGCTAGCTACTGATGCAGTTTTGGGTTCTTTTCCGCCTAGCTATGGGACGTTCATCTCAAACTATCATATTCATGGCATGGATAAGAAGCTCACTAAATTGCATGGGATGCTCAAAGTGGTAGAGCAGGATATTAAGAAAGGCAGGCATCAAGTGTTGATGGTGCATAAATCGGCCAAGTTCAAGAAGAGTTGGTCCAAGAAAAAGGCTAAGGCAAAGGGCACGGAGACGATAACCTCCACCGTGGCGCCGAAGTCTGGACCAGACTCGAAGACCATTTGCTATCATTGCAAGGAGACCAGTCACTCGAAGAGGAGCTGTAGAAAGTGGCTTGTAGAGCATGGCAAGAAGGCCGGAAATGCTTCTTAAGGCAAAGGTACACTTGTTGCATATGTTATAGACATTTACCTTGCTGACATACCTAGTAGATCTTGGGTATTTGATACCAGATCGATTGTTCATATTTGCAACTCGATGTAGGGGCTAGTAAGAACTAGGCGTGTGGCACAAGGGGAGATTGACATCAGGGTCGGCAACAAAGCAAGAGTTGCTGCGTTGGAGGTCGGCACGATGCAGCTCCAGCTTGCTTTTGGATTTATTTTGGAATTGAATAATTGTTATTACATTCCTGCAATTAGTCGGAACATTATTTCTGCCTCATGCTTGATGAGTTAGGGTTATGAATTCAATTTAAAGGACAATGGTTTTTCGTTTTATTTGAATGGTATGTTCCACGGCTATGCACCCATTGTTGATGGGATTTTTATATTGAATCTAGAACAGGAACCGGTCTATAACGTGAATGTCAAGAGGCATAAGCCTAATGAGATAAATCTGACATACTTCTAGCATTGCTGGCTAGGACACATTAGTCTGATACACATCAATAAGCTCCATGATTTTGGGCTCCTAACTTCGTCCGACTTTGATTCATTCGAGACATATGAATCATGCTTGCTCGGCAAGATGACTAAGTCACCTTTTGCAAAGAGTTGCGAGAGGGCGTCCAAGTTGTTGGAACTTATACATAGTGATGTGTGTGGTCCAATGAGCACAACTGCCAGAGGTGGCTATTAATACTTCATGACTTTTACCGACGACTTGAGTAGATATGGATATATCTATTTGATGAGGCACAAGTCGGAAACTTTTGAAAAGTTCAAAGAGTTTTAGAACAAGGTCGAGAATCAGCTCGGCAAGACTATAAAACTTCTATGATCAGATCATGGAGATGAGTACATGAGGCAGGATTTTGATGATCATCTGAAAAGCCAAGGTATAGTACCTCAGCTCACACCTCTAGGTACGCCACAAAGAAACGGCGTGTCAGAACGGAGGAGTAGGACCTTGTTGGACATGGTCCGGTCTGTGATTAGCAAATCAGATTTACCCTTGTCATTCTGGGGATATGCTCTAGAAACTGCAGCTTTCACACTTAACAGGGTACCATCAAAATTCGTAGACAAGACACCACATGAGATGTGGACCGGGAAGTGTCCTAGTTTGTCTTTTATAAAGATTTGGGTTGTCAAGCATTTGTCAAGCGACTTATGTCAGACAAGCTTCCACCCAAGTCGGATAAATGCATTTTCGTGGGATATCCGAGGGAAACCTTAGGATATAGATTCTACAACCGTGAAGAGAACAAGGTGTTTGTTGCTCGGAACGGGGTTTTCCTTGAGAAAGAGTTTCTCAGTCGGGAGGCCAGTGGGAGGACGGTCCATCTCGAAGAAATTCGAGGACCACTCTGGGACGACTCTGCCGGTGTTCTGGATATGGGGGTATCCAGCCATGCCTGCTCAAGGCCCATCGCGTGGCTCCGTCAACGGCCTGGAATGGCCCAGCTTCAGCATCAACAACTCAAGACCCTTGCGAGGGGCCAAGCCTCGTGAGGCGGATGACGCCAAGACCCCCGAGGGGATCGGCCTCCTCAGGCTGGCTCCCGAGGGGCGGAGAGTTCCATGAAAGGTTTACCTCACGAGGCTCAGTTGACGTGAGCCATGATGACCAAGGCCAGTCGGGCGTAGAGCGCAGGTTTCCTCTTCGGTGCAAAGGAGGCAAGCCACAGGCGCGGAGTCCCGAGGAATCAGCCAAAGGTTTACATTCTGGTGTAACGGGACCAAGACCGCCAGGACGGCAGGACGGAGGTCATCGACGATCCCACCGCGGTGTCACGACCAGAGGCTTTTCACAGGTGAAGACTACTTTTGTCAGGATAAGCTATACTACTTGTCCCCTTTCAAATCCGGCCATCGTGGGATCCCTTCCCGCCAACATTTGGGAAGAGGACCAAGGCCACTATAAATAGGACTTAGCCACCACCATAAAGGGGGGATCGGTTCTCATCCGACCACCTCACCAGCTCCCTTGAGCTCAAGAACACCTCACCTCCTGAGGCCAGTTCATACACTGTACTAGTTCATCCTCAGCCCTCTGAGGAAATCCACCAAAACGCTGGAGTAGGGTATTACACCGCCAAGTGGCCTGAACCAGGATAAACTACTGTGTCTCTTTGTCTCTTCGAGCTTGTCGCGCTAGGCTTAGGAGGATCACGAGTAGGCAGGCTAGGTAGGTTGAGTTTTCCGCACGCACCCCAGAGTTCGAACCTCTTAAGGGTTTGCGGAACCCGTAATCTGACATTTGGCGTGCTAGGTAGGGATGCATCAGAAATCTTCCGCCCCGACCGCCAGATCGCGCCGCCAACGCCGATAGCGGGCACTCCTCCATCGACCCAGCCGCCACGTGCTCCCGAATAAGCGCTGGGGCTGCGCTGCTTCACCCTCTCCCTGCGGCAGGTGCGGTGGCCTCCCAAGTTTTGGCCAGAGATGTCGCCAATGATGGCGTGGCGGATCCGGCCGCCTTCCTCCATGCATATGAGTAGGCAGTCTAGGCGGCCAGCGGAGACGACAAGGTTAAGACCAATTTGCTCCCAATGGCCGTCATGGGAGCGTCGTGCGCCTGGTTGCTCAATCTGCCGACATCCTCTGTGGCCTCCTGGGAGGAACTGCATGACCTCTTCCTCGCCCGCTACGCGGCACCGGCGCCCCCCGTTGTCGCACCTCTCCTAGGTGGCTCACAGGCACCACCCTCTGACTACCACATCAAGCAGTTCTACCGGCAAGTAAGTGCTGCCCAGGAGGGCTCGGGGGCTCCCCCGGGCTGGGCAGCACCTAAGGCCGACCTCACCTTCGTCCTCGAGGATCATCCGGCCGACACGACGGGAGCACACACGCTCCCGATGCTTTGCACCTCCAACATATGCAACGTGGCGGTCACCAGGACCCTCATTGACGGTGGAGCCGCCTCAACGTGTTCTCCATGGAGGCACCCTCTCCACCGAGGAAGGAGCACCCGTCCAAGAAACGCAGCAGGATGCACAACCATCGAGCAAGACACAGCACCCTCAGGACGATGTGCCTGGGGCCTCGACCAACCCGGCAGTCGACATTCCTCCAGAGGCCACGATCGACCCCGAGGCCGCCGGGGCTCCCGAGGGCGGACCTCGCGAAGCCATGGAAGACCCGCACCCTCACGAAGAACAAGACTCTGCTGATGCCTTCCCCCTCGTTGAGCACCCTATCTACTTCGTCAGCACAGTACTGAGGGAGGCCTGGGCGCGCTACCCCATGCCTCAGAAACTCCTGCTCCCGCTCCTGGTCGCCTCCCGAAAACTGTGCCACTACTTTCAAGGCCACCCCATCAAGGTTGTTTTGGCGTACCCGCTGGAGAGGATGCTCCGAAGCCCGAATGCCGCATGGCGAGTTGCTGAATGGAACATCGAGCTTTAGGCGTTCAATCTCGAGTTCAGGACCACCAGCATCATCAAGGGCGCGGCCCTCGCCGACTATGTGGCTGAATGGACTAACACTCCTGACCACGGGATAAGCGAGGACTGCTCCCTCTTGCCAGGAGACGAGGAATCGGACGGATGGATCATGTACTTTGGTGGGGCATTTGCGCGACAAGGCGCAGGAGCAGGTGTCATCCTCATCTCACCCAACAAGGACAAGCTCTACTACACAGTGCAGCTCTGCTTCCAGCAGGGCGAGAAGTTCTCCAACAATATTGCAGAGTTCAAAGGCCTTCTCGTCGGACTCAGGGCCGCGGCAGTGCTAGGGGTGAAGTGCCTCACTATCAAGGGCGATTCTCAGCTCCTCGTCAACTTCTCCAACAAGGATTACACGCCTAAGGACGAGCACATGGAGGCGTACCTAGAAGAGGTGCGCAAGATGGAGAAGTGGTTCATGGGCGTGGGTTGCAGCACATGTCGCGCGGAACGTACAAGGAAGCGGACGACATCGCCAAGAGAGCCTCCCGCATGCTCCCTCAGGAGCCGGGGGTGTTTGAGGAGCGTCTCTTCAAGCCGTCTGCGGCTCCCCACGCCACGACTCCGGCACCACCTCAGGAGGACTTTCCTCAGGCACCTGAGACGGGTGCCCCAGCATGTGGTCACCCCTTGGGGGCCCGCTTGCTGCTTGCACTCGAGCCTTAGGAGGGGTGCTGGACTGAAGAGTTCATGGCGTACTTGCTTCAAGGGACCTTGCCAGAGAAGGAGGAGGACGTCGAGCGCGTGACCCGTCAAGCTACTGCATACTGCATCCAGGATGGTGAGTTATATCGCAAGAGGCCCAATGACGTTTTGTTGCGGTGCATCTCCAGGGCTCGAGCTGCTAGCGGACATACATGGTGGGAACTGCGGGCATCATTCCTCGTCACGCACTCTGGTGGGCAAGGCATTCCGCAGTGGCTTCTACTGGCCCACCGGGCTCAACGACGCCACAGAGTTGATGTGGTCTTGTGAAGCATGTCAGTTTCATGCCAAGCAAATCCACCAGGCCGCCCTGGGCCTCCATACAATCCCACTCACATGGCCGTTCGCGGTCTGGGGGCTGGACATCTTGGGGTCGTTCCCTAAGGCGCCAGGGAGCTACCGATACCTCTACATCGCCATCGACAACTTCACTAAGTGGGCGGAGGTAGAAGCCGTGCACACTATTCCAGTTAGATCGGTCATCAAGTTCATCAAGGGAATCGTGAGCCGGTTTGGGGTCCCCAACCGCATCATCATCGACAATGGCTCGCACTTCACCAACAACCTTTTCAAAACATATTGTGCTAACCTTGGAACGCAGATATGCTACGCCTCAGTGGCGCACCCACGGAGCAACGGCCAGGCCGAGCGGGCCAATGCAGAAGTCCTGAGGGGCCTCAAGACCAGGACCTTCAAGTAGAAGCTCGAGGCCCGCGGCAGGGGCTGGCCCGATGAGCTGCTGTCCATGCTGTGGTCCATCTGCACCACCACGACCAAGCCAACGAGAGAGACGGCGTTCTTCCTCGTCTACGGAGTAGAAGTGGTTCTCCCTCACGAGGTCAAGCATCCCTCCGCGCGGGTCCTAGCGTTTGACGAGGCGCGCCAGGACGCCATGCAGGTGATGGATCTCATGCTGGGGGAGGAACGCCGCCGTCAAGCCTCGCTCCGGGCGGCGAGGTACTAGCAGGCGCTGCGGCGGTACCACTGCCGCAGCATCCGCCCAGGACATTAGAGGTCGGTGACATCATCCTGAGGCAGGTGCTCTCCAGGGAGGGGATGCACAAGCTCTCTCCCATGTGGGAGGGCTCGTTTAAGATTACCCATGTCTCTAGCCCTAGCGCCACGCGCCTGGAGACACAGGATGGGGTCCCCATCAAAAATGCCTGGAACATTGAGCACCTCTGGAAGTTCTGCCCCTGAAGAAAGGCTCCGGCTTGTGAAGCAAGGCTCCGGCCTGTGAAGGTCTCCGCTCGTGACACTCTCACGTAATAATGAGTGGGGTTGTACCCTGGGGCCTCAACGGGGTCCCTCCCACGTCTTAGTTGTAGCACTTAGCTGCGTGCTGGTGAGAAGACTAGATTAGGTGCCGGACGCGGCTGTTCATTTGCTTTCCAAAGTTGCTTGCAGTTTTTAGTGACCTTTTAAAGGATTTGGTATTTCCGAACTCTGGTTCCTCGAGCCGTTTCCTTCTGCTGAGTTGTTTTTGGCCTAAGGGCATGAGAGAGGTTGCAGTCGCAGGGTACATCTTTTTTTCGAATTACAGGATAAAGGAAAGGTTAAACAAAGAGGGCCTGAAGGCGTACGAGCTCGGCGCCAGTGCCACATCCTCAAGCAGCGCCTCAAGGTGGTCGGCGCTTCACCAATTCTCCCATAGGCGACCTAAGGCTGCTGGCCTTGAGTCCAAGTTCACCGGCCCCCAACCTCACGTCGGGCTCCTCTCCAGCTTCACTGGAGCGCCGCGGCGGGACGAACCATCGACGTCCTGGACCCGAGCACGACGACGCGGAGGCTGGTCGTAGCCTCCACTGCTCGAGCTCTCATCTGAGGGAGATTTTCCATCGCGGGAGGAGAAGAGCGCGCCTCCAAGACCAAGCTCGCCTTCGCCACCATCGTCATTGCTGCCATCCTCCGGGCAGCACCCCACGCGGCGGCCGTCCTCCCTGAATACCCTCACATAGAGGGTCGCCAGGCCGTCGTACTTGAAGTGGAGGGTACACCTTCCGCCCAGGCCACACGCGCAGGCGAAAGTCTGCCAGCCGTGGGTCAGGACCATGCTGCCGGCGGCGGCGACCTCATCACCAACCCACGAAGCTCTGCTGCAGCAGCCATCGGCCTATAGTAAGAGACCATCAAGCCTCGAGGAAGGAAGTTCGCCGGAGAAGAAACGTGGAAGCCGGAGCGAGGTGTCGGCCGGGGTCTCCGACCACACCACGAATTCAGGGAGCACGTCCAGCGAAGAGAAGCGCGGCTGAGGCGGGCGCATGATCATGGCGCATCTCCCTTCATCATGGGGGCTGCTCTGAAGCCGGTGGCCCCTGCCACGAGAAGAGGTGCCATCACAGGCACCAAGAGGAGTGCCAGCCCTGGGGGGTGCGTGCCTGCGCCCCCTAGAGGCCGCTGTGGGAGCCATGGGATGATTGCGGGGACGACCGCGACCTCTCTTGGGAGGCGGAGCGGCCGGCCCCTCCTTGGAAGCCTTCACTTCTCGACCACTGAAAACCTCCTCAGCGACGCCATGAGAGCAAGGTGGGGAAGAGGAGAAGAAGGCGGAAGCAAGACAAAGGAGAGATGGGCGAGGGGTTCTGCCCCTCCCTCACGTTTATAGCCAAGGGAGGCCAACCGCTGGCCTCCATGACCTCGCGCCATCATGATCTTCTGGATGTTGCGTCGTATCGTCAAGTCGAACAGTTGCCGAGGCAGCGTGGGGAAGCAGAGTCGCCCACATCCCATCAATCGACACGCATCATCAAGGCTGCATGCGGTTAGGGCCCGTGGCGCTCCGCACTTGCACTACAAAAAAATACACTTCCGTGATGATTTTATGACAGAATCAAGATAGTCATACATGTGCTGTTGTAGAAGTGTTCCATGACATTACCAAAATTATCATCACAGAAGTGTCCACTTCCATGACGATAAATCGCGCGTCACAGTAGTGCTTTCGTCAAGGGTGACCGACACGTGGCATCCATCATAACGGAACGCCGTTAAGCTATCGGGTCCGGTTTTGGATCCGATAACCCATTAACAGCCCCGACCAATGGGGATTTTCCACGTGTAAAATCATCATTGGCTGGAGGAAACACATGTCAGCTCACCGTTGGGACAGATGTCATCCACTCATTGGACAGAAGGCGCCTATGATACATTGACACACTACTAGGGAAAACCCTAGTAGTAGCGCGGGTTCTGAAGCTAGCAGCAGCGCGTGTGGCCGCGCTACTAATAAGGCGCTACAGCTAACTCATAGTAGTAGCGCCGCCCTTACCCGCGCTACTACTGTTGACGATATCAGCAGCGCTTTTTATGAACGTGCTACTATTACCTAGATGTAGCGATTTCACAGTCCCTCGCTACTGCTATATCTTTCATCATTTTCCCTCGTACCCCTTTCCCTTTCAGTTTCCCTTTCAGATACTAGATACTAGGTACTGCTAGTAGATATCAAATTCATAAACCATTACTAGGTAGTACTCCCTTCGTTCCCAATTACTCGTCGTGGTTTTAGTTCAAACCACGATGAGTAATTTGGAACGAAGGGAGTACTAGATAACAATTTCATGCATAGTCAACATGCATCCTCAAGCAGTACAAGGTCATGTCAACGGTGATCATCATATGTAGTTCTAGATGATATCGACGACGATCATCATCTGTAGTTCTAGATGATATAGCCACACACACATATGTAGTTCTAGATGATATAGCCACACACACATATGTAGTTATAGATGATATCGAAGACAATCATCATCCTCAAGCCTGGGAGGTAGGTGTTCCTGATAGTAATTAGGATGGCCTATCCAACACGAAGATTCTTGCCATCGAGGAATTTCTTCCACCCAACCGAGTTTAAGTGTGTGCGACCATCCGTGTCCACGCGGTAAGTACAGGTTGTGATGGAGCCCCTTGCAGTAAGGCGTTGTCCAGCTGAGCCTTCTTCATCATGCTCGATACCATAACTCACATATATGCTCTTTGCCAATTTCTGAATCAGAAAAACATATCAATTAATAAATAGTACATATGGATTATCTACACTATTAATAGTTTCCTTAGATTCTACACTAATAAGCATGTGATCGAACTCTACACTAAAACATATCATCAACTAGATTCCACACAAAATACCATATCATTGGACTATACACTAAGTAATTCATCAGATAATTTGCATTTGTAAGTATAACATACCATATCATGTCGATCAACCATGGTATTTGTCAAGCGGGTCAAGAATGGCACCCCGACAAAGTCAGCACGTGGCGGAATTATGTCCCACAGGTTGGACACCTCCTCCTCACTCAGCCTTGTTCTTTGAGCTACGATGGCTTCATGAAGTGGGTCCTCATCATCTTCATTGAGTGGGTCCTCATTATCTTCATCATCTTCATCATCTTTGTCATCTTCATCATCTTCCACCAGGTTGAGATAAATGACAGCCAGCTTGGGTCTTTCTGCTCAGAAGAAGAAGTTGATCAACTCACCACCAGTAAGACGCATGCGAGCGACGAAACGGGCCCATCCATCTCCTCCAATCTGCGACATATTGTGTCCTTTCTCGACCTCCATAGTGTATGGCCCCCCAGGAGCCTCAAATGTCATAGTGTCTCCTGTCATCTTGTTGAATTTCAACCTCACATTGCATGGGACGATCTGTGTAAAATAAGCAAAATGACACAATGCAGTAATGCCAACACTAAAAATAAAATAGTTATTACATTTCATCTAATTTCTTACCGCGGCATGACGAAACCTCGGCTGGAAGTAGATGACGAACAGCTTGCCAGTTGCAAGGCTGCTGGCGCATCTTGACTTGCACAGTCAACATAGTGGTGGTGGTGGTGGCGCCATTTTTCCTAAAGCAATATGAGCAAAAGATTAACGATCCACTTCACAGGAAAGAAAAACAGTAGCATGTGATATTTTGGTTCTTCCGCGAGAAGCAATTTGATGGACAATTATAATCCTAAGATCTAGTAACATATTAGATGACAAGGTACCACCTACATTTTGCCAAAAAGTAACTTATTAAAAAAACAAAAGCAACTACGTACCTATCCATGTACAGAAAAAATAACAATAAAATTGTGCATACTAAATCAACTAAATGAACTAGCCTACTATATCAACTAAATCAAAATGTTCTAAATCAACTAAATGAACTAGCCTACTAAATCAACTAAATCAAAATGTTCTAAGTCAACTAAATCAACTAGCCTACTAAATCAACTAAATCAAAATGTTCTAAATCAACTAGCCTACTAAATCAACTAAATCAAAATGTTCTAAGTCAACTAAATCAACTAGCCTACTAAATCAACTAAATCATATCAACTAAATCAAAATGTTGTATATGAACTAGCCTACTAAATCTAAATGTAGCGGGCAGGAGGGAGAAGGAGGGGCGACTCGAGGAGGGAGAAGAGAGTAGGGTGGAGGAGGAAGGCGGAGCGAGGAGGGGCCCGCCGGCGCGGCCAGTGAAGAGAGGACGGAGGAGGAAGGCGGAGCGATGAGGGGCCGACCAGCGGCGAGTGGAGAGGGAGGACGGAGGAGGAGGCCGGTACCGAGTCCAGCAAATAGGAGGAGGTGACAGCGGCACAGACGGAGGAGGGGCGACGGGGGTGGACCGACGCGGGGGATTGAGAGGGGATCAAGTGAGTGTGTAAATGTGTGAGTGGATTGGATAGAGGAGATGGGGGTGGGAGATGAATGGCTTAGCAGTAGCGCGCTATAGGGAAAGATGCTACTGCTAAGCTACCTAGCGGCAGCGCCTTTCACAATAAAGCGCTACTGCTATGTGTCAGCATGTAAAAATAGACTTTGTTCAATATATCAAAAATACATTGATCATCAACGATCTTTTTGTGTACAATCTGTTTTGTCAATATGAGTCCTCACTGGTTTAAGAACAGGTGAAGACTCATATTGCAGCCACAAATTCTACACATAGAGTTCGATGAACACCAAGTGCTTGTCAAAGTTTGAGAAGTAACATATTTAAGGTGGTAGAAACTCTCTTCACAGAGCGAGGTGGGACTAAATTTTTGTAGTAAACTTAGCAGTAGCACTTATTGGAGAAATGCGCTGCTACTATGCTACGTAGCAGTAGTGCCCGTCGTTATAACGCGTTGCTGCTATAACTAGCCTCGCGGCGGCCTCGTGGGAATTATAGCAGTAGGCGTCTTTGAGTTGGCGCGCTACTACTACATTTGTTTCAGCAGCGAGTTACTCTTGAGCACGCTACTGCTAATTAGTAGCAGCGCCTTATTTTAAAGCGCGCTGCTGATAAAATTCTGTGTATAGGCTTTTCCCTAGTAGTGACACGTGGCACGGCCCAACAGAGGGTTGTTCCTGTGAAAAGACTGGCCCGTTTGACTTGGCACTACTAGGAAAACGGCAATAGATGAAATGGACACTAATGGCGCACCACATGTGTGGTGCGCCATTAGTATATAGCAATGGCGCACCACATACAGGTGCGCCATTAGTAATATATTACTAATGGCGCACCTGGTGTGTGGTGCGCCATTAGAAGTTTTGAAAAAAAAATTAAAAAAAAATTGTTACTAATGGCGCACCGTGGGATAGTGCGCCATTACTAGTTGACATAGTAATGGTGCACCACACCCACCGTGCGCCATTAGTAGTTTTGAAAAAAAGGTAAAAAAATAAAAAAAAATTTGTTAGTAATGGCGCACCTGTGGACAGTGCGCCATTACTAGTCGCCATTACTAAGTTTTTTTAAAAAAAATCAAAAAAACTTTCAATTTTTTTTTATTTTTTTGTCAAAACTAGTAATGGCGCACCACAACACGGTGCGCCATTACTAACTTGGCCCAACACCGAATGCACCCCCCCCCCCGTGGACCGCCTTTTTTAGCTTTGAAAAAACTAAAAGAAAATGATGGAAATGTCAAAAAAATACAAGAAAATAAGTTTTCCATGTGATATGTGGTCTAGTTGTTGGGAAAATTTACAAATATGAATTTCGACTTTATTGGCAAAATCTCTCCGGAAATTTGTAAAATGGGCATAACTTTTGCATACGAACTCGGATTAAAAAGTTTTTTGTATGAAAAATCATCTACTTGAAAAGTTACATCCAAATTTAACGGGGGGAACCCTGTTAACCATTTTCAAAATCCCCAAAAACCTAACAGAAAAAAGTTACGGGGCTTTCAAGATCTAGAGGCAAAAAAATTCAAAAAAATTCAAAATTACTAGTGGCGCGCCGTGGATGTGGTGCGCCACTAGTAACAGAAAAAAAATGGTTTTGAATTTTTTTTGAATTTTTTCAGAAAATGATACGTAATATGACCAGGAAGTTTGAATATTTTTCAAAATTTCATCATAGTCATGAACATGAACAAAGTCCTAGACATCAACAAGGTATAATATGATTGATATGCTAGATATATCAACAAGTGCCTGTGAAGTGAGTTGTTGCTGGGGTTGGATAGAACTCTGAAGTTAAGCATGCTTGGGCTGGAGTAGTGTGAGGATGGGTGACCTTTCAGGAAGTTTGACAACGGAGTGCGATTTGCCCTGAGATTAAGCATATTGACCCAAGATTAAGCCATAGTGACCCGAGATTAAGCTAGTGGTGCGCCATTAGTAAAAAATACTAGTGGCGTGATACTAATGGTGCACCAATAGTACACCATTAGTAGGCAAAACTGGTGCGCCATTAGTAGGCCTTTTCCTAGTAGTGTGGTCAAAACGTGGCAGGCTGGCCCATGGAAAGCCTGTTAACGTCCTGTTCGCATATAGCCCATTTACATCCCGCTAACCCAAGGCCCATTACACCCTATCCGAATTAGGCCCAGTAGCGTCATCTGGGCCATCCAATATGATTCCAGCCCGTTTTCACTTCTGGCCCATGTATGGCCCATGACGTCTCTCGGCCCAATGAGGCCCTTTGTAACTCTTGGCCCATTAATGGCCTGTGGTGAAACTGGCCCGTAATGAACAGTGTATCACTTTATACCCATTAACGGCCCGTGGTGAAACTGGCCCGTAATGAATAGTGTATCACTTTATACCCATTAAAGGCCTGTTATACCATTGGGCCATTTCCAGCCCATGTTATCTTTCATCCTTCTCAGAGCCCATTTATTCTTGTGCTCATTTCTAGTATTCGTTTACTTACGGCCCGTTACTGTCATTTTCTGCTTGTGGGCTAAATTCAGCCCAAGGTTACAGACGGCCCATTTGTGGCCCGTTAATACATTGGGCCGTTTTCATAGCGTCATCAAATACGGCCGGTTAACGACGGCCCGTTATGGTCGGCCCATGAACAGACGGTTCCAACTCTAGCCCGTTTACGTCCATAATGCGATCTGTTATTTGCCCATGTTTGGCCAACCGATCATACAGCCCGTAGAAGGCCCATTGATGATACGGCTCGTAGAAGGTCCATTGAGTCTACGACCCGTATAAGGCCCATTGTTTCTACGACCCGTAGAAGGCCCATTGTTTCTACGGCCCGGAGGAGGGAAATGGTAACTACAGTAAATATGTAGCCCATGGTTAATGTGGCCTAGTTTTAAAAAATAGGTTATTGCGGCCACTAGCAACCCGCGGAAAAAGAACTGCACTGACTACAAGCAAAGAAATAAACAAGACAATAAGGAAATAAATAAGCAAGCAACTTACGCTAGGCTATCACGGCTATTACACATATTACATCCACTGGGCATCAAAGTTCGCCACCAGTGCAAATATAGGGAACACAGGAGCATATAAACGCCGCAGAAAAACAAGTGCAGAACTGAAACCACTTCAGAAGAGCTCACGAAACAATATCCTGGGTACACATAATGTTGGCAAGATGCTTAGCAAGCTTATTAACTTTCTCTTGTTTGGTGCTTAAGTCCTCCAGCACTTGCTGTTGCACCAGAAAGTATGCATCTGACTTCTGCAGGGACTTCCTCGGTCCTTCGACTTCCTGTCGCATAACATCTGATCGATGTCTTTCAACTTGAAGTTGATTATCAAGAAGCCGAACTAATTCAGGCAACAAGTTCGAAGAGCTGGTGCCAGCAGTAGTAGCCAGTAACTCGAACACTACATCTAGACATAACTTTGGGGTTGTCTCAGCGTCTTCAATATAGTTTTTATCAGCTTTCTTGGAGACCAACAGGGATGTCTCACTATCTTGAACCTTATTTGCATTACTTCCTTTACCATTGCATAACGGGGTACTCTTCTCCAATATTTTATCCAAGTTCCAAAAGAGAAACAAACAAACACATCACAGGTTTACAATGTAGTATATGAAACTCATTTTGGTAAACCAGTTCAGTAGTAAGGTGAATAGGATAATAGCATGAAACAAACATATATCTATGTAGTATGGTCACTGTATGGTCTATATCATTCTAGTTTATGTTGCCAAATCAAGATAGATACAGTTTGAATCATATCTATTTAAGACAAAGCAGCATATACAGAATATAAGTGTGGGAAACTACACAGCAATAACAACACTTGTAATATGCATGGCATGAAAACATAATAGTTTATTCAATTGAAACTGAAATCAACATAGAGCAAGTTACAACAGCAAACCCGTTAAAGAAACAGGTTTAAAACATACCTGTTGCGCCATTAGAGTTTCAATTGCATCCTTCAAATTTGAAATTAGTTGGTATGAGTAAATACAGTGATGCAAGAGCAAAGTAGTATGAACCATAGCTACAGAACCTGACCTGAGAACAATTCTTCTTCTGCTTTAAGCGTTGACTTGGGGTTTGGAGTGGTGGTCCTCGTGCTTTGGGCACTGCAGTTGCCTTACTAACTGCTCGTGTTTGGGTACGCTGTGGTGGAGACGGTGCTGTGTCAACGGGAACTGGGTTACTATCTGCTGGGGTTGGGGTTAGAAGGGGTGTAGTAGGTTCTCTGTCCAACTGGGTAGGGGTACAATCTGCATGAGTCTGGGTTATGTGTGGTGGGGCTGGTTCTTGGGCAAGTACAACCGTGGTTCTATCTGCATCTACAGGTAGCACGATCTTTTCTGAAGACCGTTTCTTACTCCCACAGATACTGCCATCACCCCCTCCAATTGAAATGGCTGATAAACAAGAAAAGTAATTGAATGTACAGTCATTGTAAGATAGACAGGTGCAATGGATAGTAGGGAAGAAAACAGGGCATGAAATAATTCACATTTATGTTGTCTGACCAAACAGAATAGCATGACATAATTTCACATATAGGATGGCTAATTAAACAGGACAGCGTGACACAATTTCACATGTAAGATGGCTAACTAAATAGGATAGAATGACATACTTCAAAATATGATGACTATGTAAATAGGATGACATGATATAACTATACGATGTGTCTATTAAAGTGGTTCGCATGCCATAAATCACAAACATGCCGTCGATGGAAACATGATGGCATGATATAATTCACTGATAGAATGACATAATTTAAAATATGATGACTATGTAAACAGGATGAGATGATATAACTATATTATGTCTTTAGAAAATGGGTTGGCATGCCATAATTCAGATACATGTTGTCTATGTAAACATCATGGCATGACATAATTCAAGTATATGATTTATATAATAAGGATGTGAGCAGAGGGCAATCGCATATATGATGTGTCAACTAAGGAGATGGCATTCAATATTGTGTATATGATGTAAAAACTAAGCATTGCAATACAACATATGCATGATATGAGTAATATAACCCTGCCAAGTTTGAGCATACACCTCAGGGGGATAATAGGACTGGTCATCTACCTCCGAATCCTCCTTTGAAGAGCTATCTGTAACCAGCAAGATATCTGCTTCATCAGGTAGCATTGTCTACTCTGAAGACCTTGTTTTCACTCCAGATTTCTCCATCACCAATTCAAATGGCTGATGCACAGGAAGAGCAATTGAATATACAAACATAGTCGACAAAAGCAATGAGAAATACAAAAAAAGGACGCCATGATATAATTCACATATATGACGCTTGCCTAAACAGCATGGCATTTCATAATTCACATATATAATGCCTTGCAACAAGATAACATTGCATAATTCACATATATAATGCCTTGCAACAAGATAACATTGCATAATTCACATATATAATGTCTTGCAACAAGATGGCATTGCATGATTCACATATATGGTAATTAGACACTAAACAGGTGGCATTCACACAAAGCATGTCTAGACTGAGCAAATGACATAGCAATGCAAGATACCATACGCATGATATGAGCAACATGACCCTGCCAAGTTAGAGCATGCACCTCGGGGGGGATATGACCGGTCATCTGTCTCTGAATCCTCCTTTGAGGAGCTATCGGTAACCAGCAAGACATGCGCTTCGTCAGATATTATTGTCTGCTCTGAAGACCTTGTTTCCACTCCAGATTTTTTTCATGACCGTGCCGAATGGTCGATGCACAGGAAGAGTAATTGAATGTACTAAAATTGTTGACAAATTTAACACGTAATAAAACAATGGTGGAATGATATAATTCACATATAAGATGACAGGCTAACCAGGGTGGCATTGCAAAATTCACATATATGATGCCTGGCTAAACAAGATCGCATTGCATGATTCACATATACGATAAAGAAGCTAAATATATGGCATTGACACAAAGCATGTCAAAACTAAGCAGATGACATCTTTAATGTATATAGTAAGCAATGCAAGGCACCATATGCATGATATTACCAACATCAGCATGCCAAGTTAGAGCAAAGACCTCATGGGGTAAATAGGAGTGGTCTTCTCCTTCTAAATCCCCCTCAGAACAGTTATCTTCCTCTTGATTACGATCCAAAATGGGTGGAGGGGGCTTGCCTCTGCGCCCACCATGGAGCGACGTCTGAATGAAATTTTATTGCCACGCAAGGCTCGTCTCTTTTGCTCTACATGATCAGTTCCATTGTGTACAATAACTGGCATGCATAGGAATAGAACATAGTGAGATTAAGTAAGGAGTGCATGCACAAATCCAGAGTGATGGTAGCAAACTGTGGATAGACCCAAAACCAATGATAGCAGGTAGATAATAGCTTTAGTTAAAAAATACAGATAATGGCTCCTTTAATGTTTGTTTGCACCCAACATGAAACTCATATTAGACACCCGAGATTAAGCAGATAGTAGACAGATAGTACTGATTGCTTCCCCAATATGTACCCCACAACCATTTAAAAACTCAAGTTTCAGCATTAGTTTGGACCTAACTCGGAGTCTAATAGGTGAACACGACGATAATGTAGCATGTCATCATATTAAGTGATGCATAACGTAAGCAGACACGGAAGAGTGTGACCTCTCTTGAGGAACCATGTAGTCCTCAAGGTCATCTGCTCAATTGATGATGGTAATGCAGTTGTCGTGGCTGCCGGCGGGGGGGAAGAAGATCTGAGGCGAAAGACAGTCTGGAGAGCGGATCCCTGCTGTGGTGAACCCTTCCGTCATTGGAGCAGCTGAGCTGGGGTGGAACACAGCGCGCAGGAGCAGGACAAACCACACAAGGTTTTCTTTGACACATATCTGTAACAGAAGTATTGTGTAAGGGCTTGTTTGAATATGAGGATTCTAACAATGCAGGGATAGGAAATAGACAGGAATACGATAGGAATACACGTGCAAAACAGAGAATTTAAAAACACAGGATTTTTGCCAATCTGGGTGTTTGATTCACAACAATTGGAAGATCACAGGATGCAAAAAAGCATGGTGAGATTAAGTCAAACCACAAGAAAATGTGCGGTTATAATGCTATTATGCTACTATCTCTTAGTCTTGTGCTTGATGAATAAGAATATGAAAAGGAGGACAAGTGGAAATTAGAATTCCTACGTTTTTCTTTCAAGGAGACACTAAAGGAACAAATCCTACAGATTCCCTTTGCTCCATTCCTTTGCACCAAATTAATGAAAAGTAGTACCATAGGAAACTTTACAATTCCTACGTTTTTCATTCACTTTTCCTTTCAAGCACTGGCGATTCTAGTAGGCAGGCTTGAGCAAGGAAAATCCTACACTAAAAAGTGTTTTTGTGCTACTTCAATTACTTTGGACCCAAGCCACTGCCCTACTAGCTCAACTCCCACGCCCATCGACAAATGCACAGCTCAAACGCGCAGAGATAAATAATGATGGAATTCAAGAGAGTCCATCACGGATAGCTAAGTTGCCTGGTACCTCACTACTTGTCGTATAGTAGGATAAAATAATCATATCACGTTGCTACGTGTGCTCAGTGGACAATATATATAACATGTAGAGTAAAAAAGAGATGCAACAAGTGTACAACCTCTTTGGCGAAGCCATGTCGATCCCAGCGTGATTGGGTTGGCCGGTGAGGATGCTCCGGCTGACTTGGCTATCGGAGTAGGGTAAGAAGATCTTAGGCATGTGGAGATGGAGCCCGAGGTACTGATCCGCTGTGATGGAGGGTTTCGTCATTGGAGCAGCTCCGATGAGTTGTATGATGCCTAGGCTGAAGCAGGACAAGAGAGACAACGTTAACCTGAGTGGAATTCTAATAGCATCTCCAATAGATGACGTAAAATACATAACCACAAAGTGCTAGATGTCAAATACATCAGCCGCTCATCTCCGAACTTAATTGTCGAAACTGAATTTAACTGTCGAAACTAAACTTAACTGTCAAAACTGAATTTTGCTGTCGAAACTGAACGCACTAGCAAGGTGAGGCTACACGTCAGTCGACTGATTTTTTTCATCTCTGGTAAGTCAATTTTGCAGCCGTTTGATACGAAATCAAGGGCATGGAGTTCATCTTCAACCTCCACCCCCCTGAGCCGCCAGCCACCACCGACCAAACAGCAGCCCCCCGCCGCCCGCGGCCGGCGGTGCGCCGCCCCGCCCGCCCCGAAAACACACCCCACCACCGCTTCGCCGCCGCCCCGGCCATCCCTCTAGCCCCCCCCCCCCGTGCCGAGCTTTTTCTCCGGCGATCCCCACATCACCGCCCCCACCACCGTCGGTGACCACCGCCCCCACCCTGAACGCTAAGATAGATTGTGGGGTAACTCTCCGGCGAGCCCCCCTCCCTGCTGCAGCTGGTTCTTCCTTCACTCCGACGAGCCCCCCCCTGAAAATCGACCAACCAAAAAGTCGATTCTGTCGACTGAAGTGTAGCTAAATCGGAGCAGCATCGCAAGCAAGAGTAAGAGCGAGAGCACCAGCGCCAGCAAGAGCAAGAGCAAGAGCATAACAGGCAAGGGACCGAGAGCAAGAGCAGAGCAGCAGTGCGAGCGAGAGCTAAAGCAGCTGCAGCTCCTACTGATGTGGACGTCGCCGCCGAGGGAGCGATGCTGTGGAGGAAGTGGCCGGCGACGCCGCCGTGGATGGAGCCGCGCCGTGTCGGCTCGGGACCGAGCGCCGGCAGCACCATGAGATCGAATCAAGAAGAAAATGTGGCGATTAGTGTACAACCTCTTTGGTGGCGCCAATTAGGCTGCAGCTTCATCCGAGGAAATGGTGATGATGATGCTCTTCCGGTGGTGCAGGTGAAGATGGCGGTGTGGGAATGGAGGTGGCGTGAAAGACGAGGGAAATGTCGGGGCAGATCCTTGGAGGTGGAGGACGGGGTGGCTGAACTGGCGGGACGGCGACATCAACGATGGATCCTCATCCGGTACTGTGGATGAGAGACATTGAGATGTTGCTGTGGACGACGTCGTTGGGGAAGAGGCTCCGGCTGGGTGGTGGACGGAGGAGGGTGTGGGGCTTCATCGCGGGTTTTCGCGGCCTCGGTGTATGAATGCGTGGGCGGATGGGATGGGAGTGGGGAACCATGGCTTAGGGACGCGCTTGTCCGAAATGTGGGGTAAGTTACGAAAGTACCCCCACCGATTTGAGGCGGTTCTTTCGGTTTAGGGGTACCACGGGCATTTCGCGTGTCGGGATTTCACAAGAGGTGGGAGTTTTCACGCGCGTTGTAATTTTGGAATAGCAAGGCGTGGGTTGAGATGGAAGGAGTTGTCGGAGCACAATGAGACAAAGATATATCTTAAATATTTCGGGGCAACAAAGCACGGGTTGAAGAGGCAGGAGTTTCGCAGCACAATAGGCAGAGACGCTAGCTTGAAATTTTGGCATAACGAGGCGCAGCTTGAAATTTCAGGAGAACAAGCTTAACGTGTACCCAAAAAAGACAATTTGCACCTCAACACGCACAACACACACACACACACCATTTAGACTAGAGTAAGGTACACGTGCATTGCACACAAGAGATTTGGCAACAAAATTATGAATAAATACCACATTGTAGCATGTAAGCTTTGAGTCATATATCCATTATGTAGATGTTCGTTTAATTCTTATAGTTCATTTCATTCGAAATCATATAGTTTTTATACGAAAGCTAATCGATTTTAAGATTCATTGAATTGTGCGTTGTAAGACATAAAGTAAAAATAAATAATGGCAAATCATGTAGAAAAACATTTGGGCAATTCTGATATGGAAGATTCTAGAAGAAAGAAGAAGTGCTTGTGTTTTGAGGTTTGTGCATTATGCTTAAGTTCAACCATGGAGTCTTCTAGATTATACATGTGGCGAAATCTGGTGGAATCTTGATGATATCCAACAGCTAATAGTGCTCAAATTTGCCATCTCTGCACCATCGGATTCGCCTCATCCAACGACCATCTTTCAAAGTTAAAGTTACCCGCACACAATATAAAAAATATAAAACATAATATATATATATATATATATATATATATATAGGTGTATAGATATAGATATGTGATGCGAAAGCCACCATCATCTCCAATTAGAATAGTGCATCCATGCACGGATGCAATGTGGCCAAACAATGTCTGCCATCGGTATCTCAAATTCAACTCAGTCTGACCTTGTTCAATGTGTATACATTACAACATGCTCATTACCAAACCACACCGCGCAGATCTCCGTTATATTCATGCATGCATGGGTTCCAAACATCAAGATCTCTTATTCAAATATTTGAATTCAAATTTACATTGATTATGACCTCACCTAGTATTTTACACCCACACAGTCATCTTCTCTTTATAATTGTACCACTAACTTTCTCTCGTGCATGCATGCACACACACTACCAGCCGGCATTATCCATCGCACACATGCAATATTTTCTTCAGGTCGGTCTCCCATGAAGGCACACAGCCACACACATCCCCCTCTCCAACATATTAGGCATTCTTTATCTCTCACACATGCATGCGCAACGATCGATGTTCCTCTATGTTTGTGTGTATATAGCTAGGTATTTCATAGTTTTCCACACAAACCGATCAATCGATATATCCAGTGAGGTCTCCCCTCTTTCCCACGTCCACATCTTTCAATCTATACCTCTCTATATAGGATTGACATATATAGCTAATACACCCACATTAATTATATATCCAACGTCCCCCTCTCATCATCCATGTGTTCCGCTTCATCTCTCAAACGCGCACGCAATGGCGAAGACAGGGGCAGCAAGGGCCCTGCCCCCCCCCCCAACATCACTATATATCGAGGCTAATATGAATGTGATCATTAGACAATTGCTGCTAA
Organism: Triticum aestivum; assembly: GCF_018294505.1. Classification (NCBI taxonomy): domain Eukaryota; kingdom Viridiplantae; phylum Streptophyta; class Magnoliopsida; order Poales; family Poaceae; genus Triticum; species Triticum aestivum. The sequence continues at coordinate 524,540,352 of NC_057801.1, forward strand.
AATGGTTTAAGCTCATGAATTGGCCCTCCTCGTAATGGATTAGCAATGCTTGGCCCCCTAGCTCATTTATTTTTTGTGGCTCCGCCACTGTGCGCAACAGCGCACATTCTCGCCCCCTCTCTCTAAATATCGATCTCGCACTTGTGCACTCCTTCATAGTCTCCCTCCACTCGACCCCTCGCACCATCTTCTAGCCCCCCACCGGATTTTTCCACATGTACTATCTAGCAGACTCAATGGTTGAACTTAAGCATAATGCACAAACCTCAAAACAGCAGTGGTTCTTCTTTGTTCTAGAATCTTTCGTATCATAACTGCCCAAACTTTTTTTCTAGTTGAATTGCCATTATTTGATTTTTACTTTATTCTCTACAACGCACAATTCCATGAATCATAAAATAGATTAAGGGCTTCTATGATTCAAAGGATTCTCAAAGGAATTTTGGAGGATTCTAATCCTTAGGAATTTTTCCTATCTTGGTTGTTTGATTCGTAGGATTGTAAACCATAGGAATTTTTCCATATGAGTCATTTGCACTAGATTTTATGGAAACATCCCATCCAGTCAAACCTCTTTGAAAGAATTCTGCGTTTTTCTATGCATAATCAAACACTCATAAAATCATGTAGGATTCAAGACGACATTCCACTATAATCCCGTGTTTTTCCTATTCCCGCCTTTTGGAAATCGTACGAATCCAAGAGGCCCTAGCTTTTTTATAAAAACTAATTGATTTTCAATGAGATGAACAATAAGAATTAAACGAATGTCTACATCAGGCATATATGACTCAGAGCTTACATGCTATAGTGTGGTATTTATGTAACACACTACAAGAAATATGTCAACTAGTGACCTTCTGTCAGTGACCCTGGAAGAATTTGTCATAGATCTATGACCATTTCAGACCAATTGGTCAAAAGCTGTTCGAGGGGCTCCAAACCCTAAACCATTGCGACCATTTTGGTCAGAAAGGTCATAATTTCCTTACACGAAAAGGTCATAAAGCAAACAGCGCTAGTCCGCTGCCTTATTTCTAGTTGTTAAAGACCAATATAGATGGTCATAGCCTTGTAAATTGTGGTGGGTTGCTATGACTAGGCGCCACCTCATCAGTTTTGCCTATGTGTCATGTCCATGTGGCAGTTTTTGCCCTAGGTTGTGAAGCAACCTATATTTCTGTCATTCCCAAAATTCCCAAAAAAATCTCATAAATTCTTTGGGTCATATCTTCGTCAAATATGTAAAAACATTCCTTGCCTAGTTCAAAAATAATTTGAAAATATTCATTTTCCTATTCTGTTCAGAGCAGCACTTTGTGAAGGTAGTACCACTTTGGCATGTCCAAATGGTATCCATTTTCTACAGTGCTTTCCTATGCCCAAATAACCATCCTCCACCAAATGCCAGCTCAATCCATTCATTATTTTGAGCCCAGCTTCAACATTCGTATTTATGTCCAGTGTGGTAGTTTGTAAAGCAAGTACCACCTAGGCTCCTCCTTTTGAGCTGAAAATTTGTGAAGACGGCCTTCTTAGTAACTGATCATACTCAGCCAAAACTCACGCCCATTAGCCATGTGCATTTCCCGTACCGCAAATCAAACACTTGGCTGCTTATTCATGTTTGAGCATCGATCGGTCTCCTCGTGAGAACCTTATGTTCTGATTTTCTTCCTAGCACCTATCTGGGGAGTGCCCAACCCACTAGACATGCCTAGGCCGCCCAGAACACATGGCAACTCCACGGTCACGCGGTGACCATGCGGCGGGCATGCGAGCTTACGCGCTCTAGAGTTGGGTCCCTCGGCCACCGTCCAAACCTCGATGTCTCCCCATCAAACCATGTTTCTGATTAAATAGATACTTATTTACCTAGAAATGATTTTTGGAAAAAATAAAGAGCAAACTATGAGGCAGCTGCAGTTCAAATTTGACCCGCTTCCAACTGAATCGACGGGAATTTGTCTTTTTCACCAGAGGTGGATCAAAAATTTTGACACCCAACCATTTTGTCAATTTTGCATTATATATGGCCTAGTATTTTATAAAATTGATTAGGTCCAATTCTTTAACAATTATTTGGTAGTTCCTTCACAAAAAACCCTCCTTTTGGGCACTCAGAAAATGAAAAATGAATTTTCCGTGCAAAGAAAATGAAAACTTCCTTAGGCAACATTGTTTGGAATTCCAAGATGCACCCTCATGCACAATATGAGATCATTTGAACAAACTATGCCATGAATGTGGCCATAAGATTGATCATTTGGCTTGAAAGCCATGAATCTTCACGCATGATAGCTCATTTCTGAGAACACTTTTTTAAAATAATTACCGTATTACAAGTTTATTATTTTTCCTGGAAACTTGGTCACATATAATGACACAATGCGAAGGTTTTCCAATTTTTTGATTTTTTCTTGAATTTTTTATGCCCATTTCAAAATGCGGTCAAAACGGCAGGCTTCACCGTTCCTAGCTAGTGGTTGAATCTTGGAATTTTTTTGGTGTTTCTATGATTAAATAGATACTTATGTAGCTAGAAATGATTTTTGGAAAAAATAAAGAGCAATCTATGAGGCAGCTACAGTTCAAATTTGACCCGTTTCCAACTAAATCGACGGCAATTTGTCTTTTTCACCAGAGGTGGATCAAAACTTTTTTCACCCAACCATTTTGTCAATTGTGCATTATATATGGCCTAGTATTTTAGAAAATTGATTAGGTCCAATTTTGCAAAAATTATTTGGGAGGTCCTTCACAAAAAACCCTCCTTTTGGGCACTCGAAAAATGAAAATGAATTTTCCGTGCAAAGAAAATGAAAACTTCCTCAGGAAACATTGTTTGGAATTCCAATATGCACCCTCGTGCAAAATATGAGATCATTTGAACAAACTATGCCATGAATGTGGCCATAAGATATATCATTTGGCTTGAAAGCCATGAATCTTCACGCATGATAGCTCATTTCTGAGAACACTTTTTTAAAATAATTACCGTATTACAAGTTTATTATTTTTCCTCGAAACTTGGTCACATATAATGGCACAATGCGAAGGTTTCCCAATTTTTTGATTTTTTTAAATTTTTTATGCCCGTTTCAAAATGCGGTCAAAACGACGGGCTTGACCGTTCCTAGCTAGTGGTTGAATCTTGGAATTTTTTGGTGTTTCTATGATTAAATAGATACTTATGTACCTAGAAATGATTTTTGTAAAAAATAAAGAGCAAACTATGAGGCAGCTACCGTTCAAATTTGACCCGTTTCCAGCTGAATCGACGACAATTTGTCTTTTTCACCAGAGGTGGATCAAAACTTTTTACACCCAACCATTTGGTCAATTGTGCATTAAATATGGCCTAGTATTTTAGAAAAATGATTTGGTCCAATTTCGCAACAATTATTTGGGAGGTCCTTCACAAAAAAACCTCCTGTTGGGCACTGGAAAAATGGAAAGTGGTTCTTTCGTCCAAAGAAAATGAAAACTTCCTTAGGCAACATTGTTTGCCATTCCAATATGCACCCTCGTGCACAATATGAGATCATTTGAACAAACTATGCCATGAATGTGGCCATAAGATTGATCATTTGGCTTGAAAGCCATGAATCTTCAGAGATGATAGCTCATTTCTGAGAAAACTTTTTTAAAATAATTGTCGTATTACAAGTTCGTTATTTTTCCTGGGAACTTGGCCACATATAATGACACAATGCGAAGGTTTCCCAATTTTTTGAATTTTTTTGAATTTTTTATACCCGTTTCAAAATGCGGTCAAAATGGCGGGAATGACCTTTCCTAGCTAGTGGTTGAATCTTGGAATTTTTTTGGTGTTTGTCTGATTAAATAGATACTTTTGTACCTATAAATGATTTTTGTAAAAAATAAATTGCAAACTATGAGGCATCCGCAGTTCAATTTTGACCCGCTTCCAACTGTATCGACGAAAATTTGTCTTTTTCACCAGAGGTGGATCAAAACTTTTTACAACCAATAATTTGGTCAATTCTGCATTAAATATGGCCTAGTATTTTAGAAAAATGGTTTGGTCCAATTTTGCAACAAATATATTATAGGTCCTTCACAAAAAAACTCAGTTTGGACACTCGGAAAATGGAATATTGATTTTTCGTGCAAAGGAAATAAAAACTCCCTTTGTCAATATTGTTTGCAAATCCATGATGTAAACTTGTGCAAAATATGATATCATTTGAACAAATATTTGATAGGACTTTCACAAAAATACTCATTTTGAGCACTGAAAAATGGAATGAAATTTTTTATCTTGAATCGATCACGACCAATATATATTGGTCATAAGGTCATCAAATGGTTTGCTTCGTTCTGATTGGACCATGAGAATATCACACGGATCACTCATCAACCACCGTCGGATGCTTCCGGATCCAACGGCCGAAAACCACCCGAGCCGAAACCCTAGGTCTGTCCTCATGGACATTTTCCACCCACCCCCCCCGCCTCCATTCTTTATTTCTTTCTCTCCCTCCCCCCTCAGATCCTCTCCCTTCTCCCCCGTGCAGCGAACCCTAGCCCCTCTCTCCCCCGCACACCACTCCTCCTCCCTTCCAGATCACAGCCGCCACCTCCTCCTTTCTAGATCGCCACCTCCACCTCCCTCCGGACGAGCTCCCCGCCGTCCATGGCCTCCCCCACGCCCTTCTCCCCCGTGAGCCCTCTATCTCTCCCTCGCACGACTCCTCTACTCCACTCGATTCCGGCGAGTTGAGGCGGCTCTCGCCGGCGCGCAGCACACCCCGGGGTTCAGGTAAGCAAGTTTTTTGCTCGACGCCGGCACGGGCGCGGATCGAGACTGGCGGATGGGTTTGGTTCCTTCCTTGGTACAGGCGGTGTTGTGCGCGGCGGTGGCACTGGCGCTGTGCGCAGGCGGCATTGGCGCGTCACCTGCGGCAAGGGGCGCGGGGTGCCGGAAGCACGTGCGGAGGGTCACGGAGTACGGGGCGGTGGGGGACGGCAAGACGCTCAACACGGCGGCATTCGCCAGGGCGGTGGTGGACCTAGGCAGGCGCGCGGGCCACCGCGGCGCAGCGCTGGTGGTGCCGGCGGGGCGGTGGCTCACTGGGCCCTTCAACCTCACCAGCCGCTTCACCCTCTTCCTCCACCGCGGCGCCGAGATCCTCGCATCCCAGGTGCGCCCCTCTTCTTCAGTTACCCGTGGGATTAATTAGCGGCAGTAATTGCTACGTACGTACTTACTGTGGCACGATGCGGGGTGGGGGGCTACTGGTGACGGACGGGACGGCATGGGGCCGGTGCTAAGTCACTTGGCCGCTTGCGTAGGGAGGTTCGTCCAGGAACGGAGTGGGCAGCGGCTACTGGTTTGGGGGTCCCCTACCATGCATCACCATGACCTGTAAACTTGAGTAGAAGTTACATGATAATTCACTTCGGGCTGGTTGTTTTATAACTTACACCAATATATTGCAACCGATTGGACCTTCACATGCGTTTTTTCAAGTAGTATTCGTTTGTTAGCAGTACTACAGTCTATTAATTTTGTCCTCTATCAAAGTTGCCTCACAAACAGTTAATTTCTAGTAATTATTTGAGGAGAAGTTAATTCGTTAGTAGCTGATTTGGAGCATGCACTTAATAATTACCTGATGTTCTTCGAATCACAGTCGATTCAATTATATGTGTTGCTTCAAATTGGTTGGTTGAAGTTTGACATTGTACTTTGTTAACTCCCTTAGCTATTTTGGATGTCAGAGTGAACTGAGAAGAAAATCAACCAGAACTCGGGACAAGTATGTGCTGACAAACCATCAAATTTCTTTCTCTTTTGTTGCCTCCACTATGTGTAGGAGTCAAGGATATCTGTTTCATAAAAGAAATCAAAGATCATCTGTACACACTCCCTCCGTTTACTTTTGTAAGACCGTTTAGACATTTAACACAACACCCAAATGTTGGTAAGCGCCTGATGCATACAACTTTAATCTGTAAGGAGGGGCTAATAGCATATACGTACTTACGGATGGTTGTTGTAGTTTGAAGATACTTTCAGGGTGCATGAGTGTCAGGTTTTTAACTTGTTCCAGAGTTCCGATCACTCTATATCTCTAGCCGTTCCTGATGTATGTCTCTGTTTTTTTGGATACAGGGATTTTCTTTACAGTGCTGGGCGTAGTGATGTTCATCCCTGGGTTCTACTACACAAGAATAGCATATTATGCTTACAAAGGGTACCAGGGCTTCTCTTTTGCCAACATCCCTCCCATCTGAAATGATTTGCTGTAATGACGGGCATGGGCATGGCAGGTCAAGCAGTCGCATCCCACTTATTTGGAATCAATAATAACAAAGCAGATAATATTACATTACTTTACTGAACTGCTCTTTTTATCCTGTAGATTAAATCTCATTGTTTAAGAGGTCATGTTCTTTGCTTTTATCTATTCAATACATTCCAGCATGTTGGTTTAATAAAATCCTCTAGTAATGCCACAGCTTGTCATGCATGTCGCATTTCCTTATTTTTGGGGAATTTCGACCAGCACCACCACTCTCTGTTTTGGGAATTTCGTTCCCATAATTATTATAGCCAACTGTTCAGACTTGTTTTTGCGGGGAGCAAATCTGCATGTGCAAAGTGTGTGTGTGTGTCTGTGTGTGTGTATCCAGTGAGCAAATCTGTAGTAATTACAGAGTATGCTAGCTGCTTTCTTTTAGTGTCTATTATCTGCTCAGTTCTCTTTTGACAAATAGTTTATTCATCATACTTTTATCTGGTTGTTATTCATGCAATAGGAAGCAACTTAAAATGCGACTTGAAAATTAATTTCCAACCAAATGAGCTTTTCTTTCTTCTATATATTCTGTTGTCATTGAGTTTCTGAATTGCTTTATATTAGGATCGGGCTGAGTCTTTCTGATGGCTGAGTCTTTGTGATGTTACTTTATGGTCACCAGCTCACCGGTGTACATGTTTTCTTTCTGTTGGATACTTGGTGTGCTAGGAAGCACTCTTTATACTTCCAGGGTGCATTTTTTATATGTGAGTATCTTATGTTTCTGTAAGCATTAACACAATATGACGTGTGCAGGGAGCTCCGCATCCGAGTCCCAGCCCACCCACCCCTCACCCCTCGCTTTGATCCCAAGGCACTGCGCGGTTCCCGGCCAGTTCATGATTTTGGCTTCTGCGGGTTCTGATCAGTGAATATATTTCTGCTTGTAAGAGGGTGTTTGGTTGGACGGTAAACTTGCTGCACAACTGGACCTCGTTACATGCAGTGAAACAAATTACCACATCACTGGTGAGCTTATTTACATAAGAACACAAGCATGACTAGATCTAAGAATCACAGAGATTAAGTCAGCATATCTGATAATTGCTTTCGTTGCTTGTATGTTCAGTTTACGGGTCTCCTTTGACTGCACAAGCTGAATATCACTCCCTCTGTTCATAAATAAGTCATGTGCAAAGAGGTTGCCTTCAGTTTACTTTCTGCCTGTAGAGTTACTGTGTTTCTGATGGATTTTGAAATCATACCATATGTTTTCTTATAAGCAAATTATATTGATGGTTGAAAGATTTTATATGCTTTTGATGCGTGATCCTTCTAATGCTAGGTGATTTGTTTCTTGGAATTTGGAAGAGGAAGACGATGAAGCGTTCTGGTTGTACTTCATAGCTAGTTTCATTGTATTTTGTACTGGTCTGGTTGTATGAACAGTATGTAAATATTGTAATAGGCTACACTTATTGGTCTAGTTGTATTTTGTACTGGTCTGGTCATTTCAAGTATATAGTTCTGTTTCATTTGAAATATTTGTCATGAAAGAGTTCTGTTTCTTTGTACTATGAAAATATGAGAAATAGAAAGTTGATGAGTTGGACTTACTTATTGGTAGAGGCCAAGGCCCAAAACGTGAATAGCATGCAAAAAGGCTGAGGCCCAAAAAAATTCAACTTTTAAAAGGCCGAGGCCCAAAAAGAAATGGACCGTAAAGTTCTGTTTTAGAAACCAAAAAGGCCGAATTGCTGGGCTTGGCCCATGTAGCTAGCGTAAATTGACAGGAAAAACATATATAAAAGGCTGAATTAATGGGCTCGGCCCATGTAAAACACCTATTTGGACCGGGCTGAATCTTGTGCCACATCAGCTTGCCACGCTAGATGCCTACGTGGCATGGGGAGGTTGCTAGTGACCAAAACGCCATAGTAGGAATATTTTGGTCGTAAACGTCCACGACCTTCTCACAGAGAAGGTCGTTATAGTCAGTTAATGACCCTCAGCTTTTGACCTTCTGTTTTTGGTCAAAAAAAGGTCGCAAATGAAAAACAATGACCTTTCAGTGACCAATAGTCAAGGTCACAAGTTGACATATTTCTTGTAGTGACAGCTTGGTTTTTGGCCCTTTTCTTTTTCTTTTGATTTATTTGGTTTTTGCTTTGTTTTCTGTTTGGAGTTGTTCTGTGGCCTTGCCACCTGGGAAATCATCCTCATTCCCCCTCCCAAGTGGCTCATCATTCTCAAAACCTTGCCAAGATCATGTCACTTCACTTCTTGACCAAACCCTAAAATTCTTTTCTTGGGAAAATTCTTTTTTCATTAAAGGAATAACCCTATCTGCCGTAGGTTGTGAAGCAACCTATATTTCTATACATCCAAAAATCCCCAAATAATTCTCATAATTCCTTTGGGTCATATATAGCTCAAATATGCCCAAACATTGCCTTGGCTAGTTCAAAAATACCCAAAATTATTCTTCCTTTCTTCCCTAAATGGCACTTTGTGAAGGAACTACTAGCTAGGTGTATCCAAATGAGTTGAACTTTTGCACACTCCTTAATGTGCTCATATTAACCCCCTCCACACATTTGCAGCCCCATCCAATCATCTATGTGAGCACAGGAACAAATCTTTGATTTTGGAAAATTTTCAGGTTGTGAAGCAAGTGCATTCTATATTGCTTCCAAAATCCTGATAAATTACCAGATCATTCTTATACACATAAAACATCTCTCGACTCAATTTGGCATCATTTCAATGAGCCATTTGATCACCAAAATTATTCCAAGTTTCTGGACAGAAATGATGTTTGTGAAGCAAGTGCCATTTTGGCTTGTCCATTTCGCGTGAGCTTTTTACAGCATCTTCATATGTCCAAATAATCAGGATTTGCCCAATCTTAGACCAAGTTGCTACTCCATATGAGTGCATCATCATGCTCAAGTTTCTAGACCATTTTGGTCAGTTGTGAAGCAACTACAGTAAAACTTCGTCCATTTCTCCTCAAACTCCCCAGGACTGTACTCCTTCCTAGCCTAAACATCCCACACATAAATTTTGACCCATAGCATCTCTTTGTTGATCACATTGAGCTGATTAAGTTTACTGCAGTAAACTTCAGAGCATAGTTATCATTTAACCATAGCATCCCAGGTCCAGCCATGGCCTCATAAATGCTCTATCTTGCAAGGACTATCAGCTAGACAACATTTTGGGTGTTGTAGAGCATTGAATGCCCATGTTCACGTGGTGACTACGACGCTGGCAAGCCTGTGTGTGCGCTCTTTGCGTTGTGGCGTGTCTAGAGCACCGTTTGTGCTTTGGCACCACTCCCTCTCGTCGTCTTAGAGCTCGTGAGCATGTCTGTTGGCTTCCTCTCGTCGTCACTATTCCCCTGGATCCCTCTCTCCCTCAGTCCGCTTGCTCACCGACACTTGCCGTCGCGTGACCACGGGCGAATAGTGGCGGTTTGGATCTATTCGTCGCCGTCGCCATCTTCCCCGTGCTCCCTGGCCTCCTCTGCCCCGTGGGCTCCTCTCTGCGTCTCCCCGTCGCCTTAACCCGAGCTCGAGCGCGCGAGCACGCGTCTGCGGCGCCGGACACGCGTCTGCGATGGTGCCAGCTCGGCCTTCTTGCCCCGCGCCTATATAAGGCCTTCCCCGATTCCTCCGAGCTCACCCGCAGCCTCGCCACCCTCATCTAGCCCTACCTAGCCACTTCCCCGAGCTCGAGGAGCTCCCGTTGCACTCCCTTGCCACCATGGCCACCGCTCCACTCCGGCTAGATTAGCTAGATCCCGAGCTCCTCTCCACTCCATTCTTCCACCAGCAGCCTCCCCGAAGTCCAGCTACTCGCCCCAACCCCTTCACCCTCGTCGGAGACCCCCTGCATCGCCAATCACCACAGCCCCGCCCGCCACTGTTCTTCTTCGATGGCCACCCGTTGTTGTCCCTCCATCCCTCGGTGCTCGTGTGGTGGCCAGAGGGGTGCGGCGTCCCATTCTGATCCCGCCGGTGGCCGGAGCATAGCGGGAGGCGGCCTGAGTCGCCGGGGAGCGCCAGCGCATGCTCAGCCGCGGCCTCCTCTATTCCCAGCGTCGGGAGGAAGAAGACAAGAGCGAGGGAGGAGAGAGAGAGCCAGTGGGACCTGTCGGTTAGCGTCCCAGGAGCCAGCCCTGCCTTGCCACGTCAGTTAAGTGGATGTGTATTTCCCAGAATACGCTTTCAGTTTTTCTGTCCAGGCCCCTGTTTGAAAATATTTTTCTTGGAGATAGGTCCCTGGGAGAAAACACCTCATAACTTTTTAACCATAGCTCCAAATCAGGTGATTCCAAATCCCACTTCTTTGTTTCATCGAGCCCATTCTGTTGGTCACTCTTTCACTATGTTTTGACATTCTGAAAATGACCATTTTGCCCCTGCCCTTAATCATCCCCCTCCGAGAGAGAACGACTTCTGGCGATTCTTTCCGCGAGCTTCTCGCACTTTCTTCCGGTGATTTCTTCCACCCAGGCAAGCCAAACCCTCCATTTGCATCACTGTAATGCAGTGGCATGGTTTAGTTTATTTAAACTTGTTTAAAATATTGTTTTAGCTACTTGTGATCTGTGCATGGCATTTTCTCGGAGTATTATTTTGATCTTGCTGTTGCCATGCTATTGTTCGGATTCCTAGGAGTTATGTTTGCAGATGATGAGTAATCATGTTGCCATTGGAGTATTAGTGGTTGATATTATGGTTGTTTCATGATATCTGTCAGTATATGTTGGAGTATTACTTTGGATGTCATGCTACCTTTGGATTATTAGTGGTTAGTATGATTATTTTCATGATGCTAGTTGATGTTCTGTTGCTTGGAGTATTATTTTCGGAGAAGGTGTTTACATGTGGATCTTAGCTGGATAGCTTTATTCTTATTACTGGAGTAGTAGGATTATTGTTTTCGGATTCAGCATGATAGTAGTGTAATGCTATCCTCGGAGTATTTTGGTATGATGATATTATGCTCAGATTATTTGTTGGATATTGCTATGACTTGGATTATAGTTGGATAGTTGATATCGGAGTAGCAGTTATCACAGTTATATTTTTTGGGGTTAAATTCCATCATTAAGTTGGTCAGGTGGCACCGAACCGGGCTTTTTCCAGTGCGACCACATTTGCTTATATGGGCAGGCCCTAACTGGGTCTATTGTCGCGCCTCTCATCGGTGCCTCCAACGAGGGAAGGTTATGCGCAGGCGCTACCCTAATCAGGTAGGACGGCATAAGCCTTGTGTGCCCATAGTTGAATTTGAGCTCATGAACCCGTTTGGGACGTTTATGTTTTGGCCACGACGATGGTCGTTGGTGTCTTCGGTAGACACGGGGCCACCCAGGACTAGCCCGATGGGGAGTGAGTCAGAGTGGCCGGGAGAGTGTCATGACAGTAGATCGGTTTTGTCGGAACGTCGTTGGTTCACCCGAATGGGAGTGCGAGGCCATGGGTTATGTGGTGTGGGTACAGTGCGCTACATCTGCAGAGTGTGTTTGTTTAAACTATCGATAGCCGCGTCCTCGGGCATGGGCATTGGTTCATACTAGGTCACACCGTTTGATCAACACTCACATGACGGAATGACTTATAGGTCCTTTATATATTGATATTTTGAGCAGTACAGATTGGCAGGATGTTGATGATGACGTTGGGGACCAAGTGTTGGTCATGGTAGTGATCGCCAGAAAGATCACCGTTTGAGACCAAGTGTTGGTCATGGTAGCGATCGCCGGAACGATCGCCATTTCAGACCAAGTGTTGGTCATGGTAGTGATCGCCAGAAAGATCACCGTTTGAGACCAAGTGTTCATCGTGGTTGTGATCGCCGGAAAGATCACCATTTAAGACCAAGTGTTGGTCATGGTTGTGGTCGCCAGAAAGATCACTGACTGGTTTTGATCACGAGGTGATCGAGATGGTATACTGCTTGGCCCGTTAGCCAAGGGAGATATAGTTATGGAGATCTGAGATGGTGATTTATTAGTATTGTATCAGTTTCATACCATGCTTAGTAGTTGCTTCATAATGGTAGTTGTTAATTAATTAAAATGCTTAATGCTATGTTGTTGTCTTGCCTTGATGCTTTTGGTTGTTGTGAGCTTGCAAGTACATTAAATGTACTGACCTGGCATGTCATGCCAGATTGCAGGTGATGTCGTGGTTGCTTGATTGCTTGTCGTGGTTTCCGTTTGTGCGAGCTAGATCGTGTCCCAGCCAGAGTCCCTACGGAGTGGAGTTCACCACCTTCGTCGTTGTTCCGCTGCTAGAAGATTTCCGCTGCAACGAGTTGTTCTGCTGCTAGCATAGAGCAAGTGTAGTATTGTAGGTGTAGTGTCACCGTGTTGATGTGCTTCTTTGTAACATCAGACCCTTGTGTTATTATTCTTGTAATAAGAGTTGATTTGTTCTATGTCAAGCAGTGCCATATTCCAAAAGACTTCTCCTCGATCTCTGGGCTGAAATACGTGGCATTCCTGTTTCTCTGAGCCGGGGTGCCACAACTTATTCATAATTTGGTTGCAAAATCTAATGCGTGCAATGCACGTGTACCTTACTAGTACTTCGAGTATGTGCAAAACACGTAAATTAGAATTCCAATGGCACGCTACACAATGTCTCTCTTACAGTTCATGAAGCCACGTGGCACATCTGGAGGCATTGTCGCGACCCCCTTGTGTGGATTGATCACAGTGACGTGCTGCTGGTTCCAGAAGAATGTACACGTCCTCCCTGAGCCATACTGTCGGTACATGCACGAAGCGAAGATGTGCATGCACGCACTCATTCCCTCGCACACACACGCGGGTACATGGACAGACGCAATTTTGTACCAAGATCCACCCCATGTGATAATTTGACGCGTGTAAAGTCGTTCACTTCATTGATGGTCAATTAATACAGCGCATGCAAATTGAGTGGACGTGAGGGCGGAAGAAAGACATTACTACTCCACTGCGCGCATGCGAGTAGTTAAATCATGGTTGCTAGTAGTACTTCCATTGTTCTCCTTCATATTTTGTGCCAATTTTTGACAGTAACATAATATTTACGGATTTCAGCAGTGTGGTCTACTTGAAATTTATGTTCCACTAAACTCATCGGGAGCCGTTTCGGGCATCAAAACCAAAACCATCAATTAATCTTTACCTTGTTCCCATCCCATTCGAAAGCCTAGTCACACCTACTAGTATGTACCAAACCTGAACGTGTTCCCACTATGCAGGTATTAGTACTAGTGCTAGTACTTAGGTTATAAAAAGGGGAACTACCTAACCAAAAATTACTCTACCTTTCCTCCTCATAAGTACTTCTTCTTCGTCCGTCCTTGCCATGGCCGGTGAGCAGAGATCTAGGTCGAGAACTACTCGTAACAAGGGAGCGGCAAGCTGTGGGAAAAAAAGAGGGCTCGCTGCCACGCAGAGACCTCGAAAGATCTCTCACGGGTAGGTGATGGCTCCCAGGAGCGCCCTAGCCGCGGAGGCGAACATGCCGATCCTGCGGCGCTGGAGTCGTTATCCCTCGACGGCATGCCCGATCAGCTCAATAAGCACCTCAGTAAGCAGAAGGAGTTCATCCACGGCTTGGTGGAGCTGCTGAAGGAGAGCCTCGACGACATGCCCGCTGAGCTCAATAAGTAGGGGGAGTTGACTGTCAGCTTGGTGATGCTGCTGAAGAAGAGCATTGCCTCGGAGAAGAAGGCGACCGGCGAAATCCCTGCAACTTCAGAAGGACAAGGCGAAGCTCTGCCACAAGCTCGACCTGTTGAAGGAGAAGAAAGCCGGCTGGAAGAAGCTGCATGAGAATAGTAGTTCCTCAATGAAGATGCTACAGTCCCTCATCATGGAACAGAAGGAGGAGTTGGCGAAGCTCCGCATCGAGGACCCGGCTGCTGTCAAGGTACGTAATGCGGCCGTGGAACAGATGGTGAAGGCTTGCATCGAGAAATCCTGCGTCATGGACAGAATGAAGAAGATGGCAGAGGAGACACGCAAGGAGATGCAGGTCGTGGAGGCGATGAAAAAGCAGTTACGACTCCACGGCGAATTAGATCATTTGGGGTGATAATCTTCCTTCTTCTTTTGCTCCTGTGTTTCATCTTTTGCTTCGGGTGTTTCGCCGCACGTGTCACGTTCTCTGCGAGGCATGAATAGAACAATGCTAACAATGAGATGACTAGCAAATTAGATCATTTTTTATCGCCATATGGCACTGGGCTGCTGTGTTTCGTGCTCCTCCGTCATAGTACTACTCCAGTGGAAAACTTGAGTATACCACACAGTTCTTTGCTCCTCCTCAGGTCGTCGACACATTTATACGAGCAGTCAAATCACAAGGCCCCGCCTTCCAGCAGTAATGAGCCGTCAAATCACAAAGGCCCTCGCCTCTCGTGAAACCAACCAAGCTAGACTGCCTCGCCCTCTAGCCTTTTAAAAAATCTATACTTTTGTACAGTAGTAGTATCGATGGATTGCGCCATGGAGCAAAACTTGAAATTAAAAAAAGGTGGTACATATAGAGAGCGCTCGTCGCCGAATTATGCATATAGTACTATTAAAAAGGCTAGTCACAATAATGGTGTCCAGCACAACCCACAACCCACCCCTCAAATAAAAGTAAGCACCCTGGAATTCTTTGACAAAACTAAGCACCCTGAAATTCTTTGACAACTAAACTGCTGGCTATATGATGTTGGACATATATATTGTACGTATATAATGTGAAGAAACGAGTGGTAGTACTATACCAACTAAAAGATGAAATGTAAGAAATACTAGTATGTACGTACTGAAGAGTTAATGTAACGAGAAGAAACATAACATAGTTCTACTGGGGGATCAACACAACACACCCCTCAAATTAAACTAAGCACACCTGAAACTAAACTATGCAACTAATCCAGTAGACACTGCATTAGAACCACCATGAGCAACGACACTGCCACCTTACTCGGAGTCCTTGTCCATGTCCTCGACTTCGACCTTGTCCCTCTTCCTCTTGGCCGATAATTCTTTGCTTGAACGACACACATGGCTCTTGCTCTTCATCCAACCCTTGTAGATATTGAAACAAAGTTAGTCATCCATTGCAGCATAGTGGATGTGGTCTATATCTAGTACATTCCGCTACCATGTATAATGATGAAACATGTGATGAGGTTTCTCCAGTTTATAGTATGAAGGATGAACCATGGCTCCTGCCAGGGTCAGCATTTAAGGCTGACCACTAGAGGGCAGCAGCCGATTCTTCTGGAGGTTGAAGGGGTTGCCTACAACGAGGCCTATCTGACACAGGACTCTTTTATCGTTCGTAAAGTCTACAGTAACGAATTTGACTAGGTTGCTCTCGAGGAAGTTCTTAAAATGCAGGCATTCAACGTTGGCATGGCATATGTGGTAGACCAGTCATGCACACAAACATGGATCACGGCAGGCTTCTTCCTCTCTTCCTCCTTTAGATCCTTCTCTCGTCCCAGGACTATGGTGTACTCAACATCTAGCCCAGCGACCCACTCATCATCTGAGTTTTCGAACATGCGTCTGAAGCGAGCAAGGCATCCTTTCACCGTCGCGGAAGAACGGGTGTAGATGACGTCGAACTCATCGCCGGTGATGGTTTTAACCTTGTACTCACCGCCGATCATGGAGATTTGGGACGCCATGAGTTTGGGAGGAGGGTTAGGATTAGTGGAACTGCTGTAATGTGAAAGGATGGGATGACTAGGAGCAAACCGCCGTAATATTAAAGGATGTGATGGGACGAGTAGGAGCGAACTTCCAGCGTGCAAACGGCAGGGTAGTGGCTTTCCTTCTCCCCTGATACAGGCTTCCGAGAGCCCTTGGATCTGAGATCGAACGGTTGAATGTCGTGATTCTAGACCTATGGGTGAATATCCTATCCTGGAGGGTTATTCTGCAAATTTTCAACAACTTAGCATGCGACCGTTCGATCTCAGATCCAAGGGCTGCCAGCAGCCCATATCATGGTCGCGCCTACCACGACCATTGCGTCGCTCGCGCGGTCGCGCCCTTGGAGATTTAACATGGTGCGTTAGGCTATCTGATGTTGGCATGTCATACATAGTCATCACTTAGTCACTCATACTACAACAAGGTTAGCTATAAGTGTATTTATTTTTTTTACTTCTCTCTATCTCTTTCTTCGTACTCCCTCCGTCCCATAATATAAGAACATTTTTGACACTAGTGTAGTGCCAAAAACATTCTTATATTACGGGACAGAGGGAGTAGTATTTATTGCATTTGCCAAGGAGTGACCTCTTCCAATGAAATGGTGATTTAGATGAGGTGCTAAGGGCATGAAATGGCTTAGCAATCAAGTCCCGATGCATAGGTGCTTATTAGTTTTTTGTTGCTAAGTTTGCTTCATTTAATTAGTTATAGACTCAAAATTGTCTTTTCACCTAGCTACACGCGCTTAGCACCGTTTCTTTCTTGGGTCACCAAACTAGTCTCTCTCTTCTTAATTAACTTGCCACATCAGACTTTATGCCTATGTGGCAAGCTTAGCACCTGTAGGAGCAAGTAAGTACAATAGTGCGCTTTACATGGCAGTTTTGCATATGTGCAGGAAAGAGAGGCAAGGAAAAAGTGGAGAAGTGGGCTCTCATGCAAGAGCCAGCCTCTACTACATGGTGGGGCATTGGGAGAGGCACCTGTATGGAGGTGGTCAGGAATCAGGAGACTCACGCCGGTCGTGGCATGTAGTTAAAATGATAATGGAAAGTCAAATCACGGGGCCCCACCTGTCCAGCACTAACTCGCTGTCAAATCACATAGCCCTACGTTTGCAGCAGCCTACTCCCTCATCTTCTCGCGTCTTTGTCGAACCGACTAGGCAGAATGATGACCCGCAACTATACGGGATAATTGTAGCCTCTTTCGATAAGTAAGACTGTCGAACCCAATGAGGAGCTAAAGGTAGAACAAATATTCTCTCAACTCCTATCTTCCACTGATACGACTCTACGCACGCTTAGTGTTCGCTTTACCTAGAACAAGTATGAAACTAGAAGTACTTTGTAGGTGTTGTTGGATAGGTTTGCAAGATAATAAAGAGCACGTAAATAAAAAGTAGGGGTTGTTTATTTAAAGATGCAATAAAGTAAATATAGCGAGTGTGGAAAAGTGGTGGTAGGAGTTGTGAAATTGTCCCTAAGCAATTGACTATGTTACTAGACCGATAGCAAGTTTTATGTGGGAGAGGCATATGCTAACATACTTTCTCTTCTTGGATCATATGCACTTATGATTGGAACTCTAGCAAGCATCCGCAACTACTAAAGATCATTAAGCTAAAACCCAACCATGGCATTAAAGCATCAAGTCCCCTTTATCCCATACGCAACAATCCCCTTACTCGGGTTTAAGCTTCTGTCACTCTAGCAACCCACTATAAGAGAATCATGAACGTATTGCAACACCCTATAGCGGGAATCCCTCATGCTTGCGCGACATGGAGGGCACAATAGGAAAGCAACATAACCACAAGTAAATTAAACCAATCATAGCAATTCATCAATCATCGGTAGGACAACGAAAATCTACTCAGACATCATAGGATGGCAACACATCATTGGATAATAATATGAAGCATAAAGCACCATGTTCAAGTAGAGGGTACAACGGGTTGCGGGAGAGTGGACCGCTGAATATAGATGGGGGAAGGTGATGGAGATGTTGGTGAAGATGGCAGAGGTGTTGGTGAAGATCATGGTGATGATGATGCCCCTGGCGGCGTTCCGGCGCCACCGGAAGCAAGGGGGAGAGAGCCCCCCTTCTTCTTCTTCTTCCTTGACCTCCTCCCTAGATGGGAGAAGGGTTTCCTCTCTGGTCCTTGTCTCCCATGGCATGGGAGGGGCGAGAGCCCCTCCGAGATTGGATCTTTCTCTCTGTCTCTCTCTGTTTCTGCGTTCCCAGATCCTTCCCCTTCACTGTTTCTTTTATATCCGGAGATCCTTAACTCCGATTGGGGTGAATCTTTCGCCCAAATTTTTCTCATAAAATTAGCTTTCTTGCGGCAAAAGAAGAGCGTCAACTGCCTTATGGGGTGCCCACGAGAGTCCAGGGTGAACCTGCCCCCCTGGGGCGCGCCCCCCTGTCTCGTGGGCCCCTCGGGCACCGTCTCGCGTTGATTCTTCCTCCCAAAAATCACAAATATTCCAAAATAATTCTCCGTCCGTTTTTATCCTGTTTGGACTCCGTTTGATATTGGGATTCTGCGAAACATAAAACATGCAACAAACAGGAACTGGCACTGGGCACCGGATCAATATGTTAGTCCCAAAAGTAGTATAAAAAGTTGCCAAAAGTATATGAAAGTTGAATAATATTGGCATGGAACAATCAAAAATTATAGATACGATGGAGACATATCAGCATCTCGAAGCTTAATTCCTACTCATCCTCGAGTAGGTAAATGATAAAAAAGATTTTGATGTGGAATGCTACTTAGCATAATCTTGATCATATATGTAATCATTGCATGAATATTAAGACATGAGTGATTCAATGCAATAGTCTATCATTTGACATAAAAACAATAATACTTCAAACATACCAACCATGCAATTATGTCTTATCGAAATAACATAGCCAAAGAAAGCTCATCCCTATAAAATCATATAGTCTGGTCATGCTCCATCTTCATCACACAAAGCATTCAAATCATGCACAACCCCGATGACAAGTCGAGCAATTGGTTCGTACTTTTTAACGCGCTTCAGACTTTTCAACCTTCACGCAATACATGAGCGCAAGCCATGGACATAGCACTATAGGTGGAATAGCATATGATGATGGGGCTTATGTGGAGAAGACAAAAAAGGAGAAAGTCTCACATCGACGCGGCTAATCAACGGGCTATGGAGATGCCCATCAATTGATGTCAATGTGAGGAGTAGGGATTGCCATGCAACGGATGCACTACAGCTATAAGTGTATGAAAGCTCAAACTGGAAACTAAGTGGGTGTGCATCCAACTTGCTTGCTCATGAAGACCTCGGGCATTTAAGAAAGCCCATCATCGGAATATACAAGCCAAGTTCTATAATGAAAATTCCCACTAGTATATGAAAGTGAAAGCATAGGAGACTCTCTCTCTCTCTCTGAAGAACGTGGTGCTACTCTGAAGCACAAGTGTGGTAAAAGGATAGTAACATTGCCCCTTCTCTTTTTTTTTCTCCTATATTTTTTTAATTTTCTCTCTTTTTTTTAATTTTTTTTGGTGGGCTTCTTTGGCCTCTTTTTTTATTTGGGCTTCTTTGGCCTCTTTTATTTTTCATAAAGTCCGGAGTCTCATGCCGACTTGTGGGGGAATCATAGTCTCCATCATCCTTTCCTCACTGGGGTAATGCTCTAATAATGATGATCATCACACTTTTATTTACATACAACTCAATGTTACAATTCGATACTAGAACAAAGATATGACTCTATATGAATGCCTCCGGCGGTGTACCGGGATGTGCAATGATCTAGCGTAGCAATGACATCAAAAAATGGACAAGCCATGAAAACATCATGCTAGCTATCTTACGATCATGCAAAGCAATATGACAATGAATGCTCAAGTCATGTATATGATGATGATGGAAGTTTCATGGCAATATATCTCGGAATGGCTATGGAAATGCCATGATAGGTAGGTATGGTGGCTATTTTGAGGAAGATATAAGGAGGCTTATGTGTGATAGAGCGTATCGTATCACGGGGTTTAGATGCACCGGCGAACTTTGCACCAACTCTTGAAGTGAGAAAGGGAAACGCACAGTACCGTAGAGGCTAGCAAATTGCGGAAAGGTAAGAGTGCGTATAATCCATGGACTCACATTAGTCATAAAGAACTCATATACTTATTGCAAAAGTCTACTTGCCCTCGAAGCAAAGTACTACTACGCATGCCCCTAGGGGGATAGATTGGTAGGAAAAGACCGTCGCTCGTCCCCAACCGCCACTCATAAGGAAGACAATCAATAAATACCTCATGCTCCAACTTCGTTACATCACGGTTTCACCATACGTGCATGCTACGGGACTTGCAAACCTCAACACAAGTATTTCTTAATTTCACAATTACTCAACTAGCACGACTCTAATATCACCACCTTTATATCGTAAAACTATTGCAAGGAATCAAACATATCATATTCAGCGATCTACAAGTTTATGTACGATTTTATGACTAACCATGTGAATGACCAATTCCTCTCATCTCTCTAAATAGATATAAGTGAAGCAAGAGAGTTTAATTATTTCTACAAAAGATATGCCCATACACTAACAAATATAAGTGAAGCAAAAGAGCATTCTACAAATGGTGGTTTTCTATGTGAAGAGAAACAGGCAGTCCAAACTTCAAATGATATAAGTGAAGCACATGAAGCATTCTATAAAGCCCTACTCAAAAGATTTAAGTGAGGTGCAATGAGCATTCTATAAATCAACCAAGGACTATCTCATACCATCATGGTGCATAAAAGAAAAGTGAAAACTAAATGCAAAATACGCTCCAAGGTTCGCACATACCACAAGAACGAAGCGAATCCGAAAACATACCGATACTTGTTGAAGAAAGAGGGGATGCCTTCCGGGGCATCCCCAAGCTTAGACGCTTGAGTCTCCTTGAATATTTACTTGGGGTGACTTGGGAATCCCCAAGATTGAGCTCTTGCCTCTCTTATTTTTCCTCATATCGAGACCTCCTCGATCAAACACTTCATCCACACAAAACTTCAACAGAAAACTCGGTAAGATCTGTTACTATAATAAAGCTAATCACTACTCTAAGTACTGTTGAAAACCAATTCATATTTTGTTTTTGCATTGTGTCTACTGTAATATAACTTTTTCATGGCTTAATCCACTGATAGAAATTGATAGTTTCATCAAAACAAGCAAACTATGCAGCAAAAACAGAATCTATCAAAAACAGAATAGTCTGTAGCAATCTGAATATTCACCATACTTATGGTACCCCAAAAATTCCACCAAAACTAGGAAAAAATAAAAAATGTGTACAGAAAGATAGTGCAAAAGTAATCAGAACTGTTTTACTTTTCAGTTAAAAATGTAAAATCGCGCACTACAGCCAAAGTTTCTGTCCTGAACCGTACAAACCAACAAACATTGTAAGCATCCTAAAGGCAAACCTTGGCACATTATTTTTATAATACAATGGAATATTACAAGGGGATAATTATTTTTGATGAAAAGTTTTTGTAATTTAGATTCACAAAGTTTCCGTGAGCATGAACAAAGTTCAAGGAGCTCTCCCACTTCAACAATGCTTGTCTCTCTCACTTTCACTTTCCTTTTTGAAAATTTTTTAGGTTCCCATCTTTATTTTATTTTTGTTTTTAGACTATATAAAAGCACTCAACAGGAATAAATGACTCTCTAAAACTTCCGGGTTGTCTCCCTGGCAGCGCTTTCTTTAAAGCCATTAAGCTAGGCATATAGTGCTCAAGTAATAGATCCACCCGGATCCCAAGGTATATCAAAGACAATTTCAATTAACAATGATTTTTAATTTAGTAGTGAGCACAAAGTAACATATATCATGCAACAACGAAGTCTAACTCTCTTCCTATGCATCGGCATGTCATAAAATAACAATTCGTGCACACATAGTAAAGGCCAATGCATAGTATAAGCAGTTTCTTGCAATTTTATCATATTGGAAACATAGAGAGGTGGAGATATAGTTCCTCTCTCATAATAATTGCAAGTAGGAGTAGTAAGCACATGCATAGCACATCCATCAAAATTATCATGTGCAACGGTAAAAGGCAACCCATCAATATAATCCTTAATAAGCACAAACTTCTCCGATATAGTGTAGTTTGGAGAATTCAAAAAGATAATAGGACTATCATGCGTGGGTGCAATAGCAGCAATTTCATGTTTAACATAAGGAACTATAGCAAGTTCATCTCCATAAGCATAATTCATATTGGCATCTTGGGCACAAGCATAGCAAGCATCATCAAAAAGGGATATTTCAAGAGAATCAATGGGATCATAACAATCATCATAGCAATCATCCTTCGGTAAGCACGAAGGGGGATTAAACAATGTATGAGTTGGAGGGTCACTCTCATTAGAAGGTGGGCACGGTAGCTAATCCGCTCTTCCTCCTTTTGTTCGTCGCTCTCCTCATCATCTTTTTCATCCAATGAGCTCACAGTTTCATCAATTTCTTCTTCCATAGCTTCCTGCAAAATATTAGTCTCTTCTTGGACAGCGGAGACTTCCTCAATAAATGCATCAATATTGTAATTGTATTCATAATTCTCATAGCAATATCTAAGTATAGCAAAATTTTCAGGTCTGTAAACAACATCATCAAAATTTTCACACGTTTTAAACAAAGATTCTATTTCATAAGCACCCATAAAAGCAACAAATTCTTCTATTTGTTCCACATCATAGTAATCATATATACCATTAGCATAAGAAGCTAAGGTTTTATTATCATTAAATTTGCATGAAAAGTCAAGGTGTGGAGCCTTCATCCTAGAGCAACAAGTATAATCATATCTCAAACATAGTTGCCTAGCATACCACTTCAACATATGAATTTGATCCCATAATAGTTTCCCTTTTTGTGTCAAGCAATAATCCCTAAAGTATTCATGTTGATCCAATGTGTCTCCCATAACATAGTTGAATGGGGTTTTCTCATGATTATCAAAGTAGTACATAATATCTTTCACATAACCAGCATCGAGGGTTTTAGGAGGTTCCCCATCTCCATGAGTAGCAAGTACACCTAATTTTTTTGGTATTTCGTGTTCCATATCTGTAAGATAGAAAAAAACTAAGAACATCAAATAAAAATTACTTAGTCATAAAGCAAACAAGCACACACGAGAATATTCACCCCACGCTATGACTCCCCGGCAACGGCGCTAGAAAAAGATCTTGATGACCCGCAAGTATATGGGATAATTGTAGCCTCTTTCGATAAGTAAGAGTGTCAAACCCAACAAGGAGATAAAGGTAGAACAAATATTCTCCCAAGTCCTATCTGCCACTGATACGACTCTACGAATGCTTATTATTCGCTTTACCTAGAACAAGTATGAAACTAGAAGTACTTTGTAGGTGTTGTTGGATAGGTTTGCAAGATAATAAAGAGCACGTAAATAAAAAGTAGGGGCTGTTTAGATAAAGATGCAATAAAGTAAATATAGCGAGTGTGGAAAAGTGGTGGTAGGAGTTGTGAAATTGTCCCTAAGCAATTGACTATGTTACTAGACCGATAGCAAGTTTTATGTGGGAGAGGCATAAGCTAACATACTTTCTCTTCTTGGATCGTATGCACTTATGATTGGAACTCTAGCAAGCATCTGCAACTACTAAAGATCATTAAGGTAAAACCCAACCATAGCATTAAAGCATCAAGTCCCCTTTATCCCATACGCAACAATCCCCTTACTCGGGTTTAAGCTTCTGTCACTCTAGCAACCCACTATAAGCGAATCATGAACGTATTGCAACACCCTACAATGGGAATCCCTCACGCTTGCGTGACACGGAGGGCACAATAGGACAGCAACATAACCACAAGTAAATTAAACCAATCATAGCAATTCATCAATCACCGGTAGGAGAACGAAAATCTACTCAGACATCATAGGATGGCAACACGTCATTGGATAATAATATGAAGCATAAAGCACCATGTTCAACTAGAGGGTACAGCGGGTTGTGGGAGAGTGGACCGCTGAATATAGATGGGGGAAGGTGATGGATATGTTGGTGAAGATGGCGGAGGTGTTGGTGAAGATCGCGGTGATGATGATGCCCCCGGCGGCGTTCCGGCGCCACCGGAAGCAAGGGGGAGAGAGCCCCCCTTCTACTTCTTCTTCCTTGACCTTGATGACCCACAAGTGTAGGGAATCTATCGTAGTCCTTTCGATAAGTAAGAGTGTCAAACCCAACGAGGAGCGGAAGGAAATGATAAGCGGTTTTTAGTAAGGTTTTCTCTGCGAGCACTGAAATTGTAGGTGATAGATAGTTTTGTGATAAGATAAATAGTAACGAGTAACAAGTAAATAAAGTAAACAAAGTGCAGCAAGGTGGCCCAATCCTTTATGTAGCAAATGATAAGCCTAGACAATTTCTAATAATAATGAAGGAGCTCCTGAGGACACATTGGGAATTATCGTCAAGCTAGTTTTCATCACGTTCATATGATTCGCGTTCAGTACTTTGATAATTTGATATGTGGGTGGACCGGTACTTGGGTACTGCCCTAACTTGGAAAAATATCCCACTTATGATTAACCCCTATTGCAAGCATCAGCAACTACAAAAAGAAGTATTAAGGTAAACCTAACCACAGCATTAAGCATATGGATCCATATCAGCCCCTAACGAAGCAACGCATAAACTAGGGTTTAAGCTTCTGTCACTCTAGCAACCCATCATCTACTTATTACTTTCCCATGCCTTCCTCTAGGCCCAAATAATGGTGAAGTGTCATGTAGTCGATGTTCACATAACACCACGAGAGGAAAAGACAACATACATCTCATCAAAATATCGAACGAATACCAAATTTACATGACTACTAATAGCAAGACTTCACCCATGTCCTCAGGAACAAACATAACTACTCACAAAGCATATTCATGTTCATAATCAGAGGAGTAATAATATGCATAAAGGATCTGAACATATGATCTTCCACCAAGTAAACCAATTAGCATCAACTATAAGGAGTAATCAACACTACTAGCAACCCACGGGTACCAATTTGTGGTTTTGATACAAGATTGGATACAAGAGATGAACTAGGGTTTTCAGAGGAGATGGTGTTGGTGAAGATGTTGATGGAGATTGACCCCCTCCCGATGAGAGGATCATTGGTGATGATGTTGGTGATGATTTCCCCCACCCGGAGGGAAGTGTCCCCGGCAGAACAGCTCCGCCAGAGCCCTAGATTGATTCCGCCAAGGTTCCGCCTCGTGGCGGCAGAGTTTCATCCCGTAAGCTTGCCCATGATTTTTTCCAGGGTAAAAGTGATGATATAGCAGAAAATGGACGCCCGAGGCCCACCAGGGGCCCAGGAGATAGGGGCGCGCCCTATAGGGGGGCACGCCCCCTGTCTCCTGGACAGGGTGTGGGCCCCCTGGCGTATTTCTTTCGCTCAGAAATTCTTATTAATTTCAAAAAGTTGATTCGTGGAGTTTCAGGACTTTTGGAGCTGTGCAGAATAGGTTTCCAACGTTTGCTCCTTTTCCAGCCAGAATTCCAGCTGCCGACATTCCCCCTCTTCATGGTAAACCTTGTAAAATAAGAGAGAATAGCCATAAGTATTGAGATATAATGTGTAATAACAGCCCATAATGCAATAAATATTGATATAAAAGCATGATGCAAAATGGACGTATCAACTCCCCCAAGCTTAGACCTCGCTTGTCCTCAAGCGGAAGCCGAAATAAAAAAATATGTCCACATGTTTAGAGATAGAGGTGTCGATAAAAACAAAATACGGACATGAGGGCATCATGATCATTCTAATAACAGCAACATATATAGATTTTGTCATATGATTTCCTATGCTCAAGTAACAATCAATTCACAATGTCAAGTATGGTTCAAAAACTTCATTGGGAACTAATAAACTATAATCTCAGTCATTGAAGCAATTGCAATTAATCGTAACATCAGAAAGAGTCAACAATAGAGCTTTTCAGCAAGCTCACATACTCAACTATCCCGTAGTCTTCTACAATTGCTAACACTCACGCAGTACTTGTGGTTATAGAGTTTCAGTCGAACACTGAGAAAGATAGGGGCTTATTGTGTTGCCTCCCAACATATTCACCTTTAGGTGATGTCAGCAATAATACCCTATGCTAACTTACATCCAATTGGATATATATATCATGATCTTTAAAACACGAGCAGCTTGCCAAAGGATAAAATGAAAAAGGGAAAGGTGAGAATCACCTTGACTCAAGCATAAAGTAAAAACATAAAGTAAAAGATAGGCCCTTCGTAGAGGGAAGCAGAGGTTGTCATGTGCGTTTAGGGTTCATGCACAAAATCTTAATGCAAAAGAACGTCACTTCATATTGCCCCTTGTATGTGGACCTTTATTATGCAGTCCATCACTTTTATTACTTCCACAACAAGTTCGTACAAAGCTTATTTTCTCTGCACTAATAAGTCATACATATTTAGATAGCAATTTTTATTGCTTGCAACATGACAACTTACTTGAAGTATCTTACTCACTCCATAGGTAGGTATGGTGGACTCTCATGGCAAAACTGGGTTTAAGGATATTTGGAAGCACAAGTAGTATCTCTACTTGGTGCAAGGAATTTTGCTAGCATGAGGGAGAAAGGCAAGCTCAACATGTTTGGAAGGTCAATGGCAATATACTTTAACTGAGATGTCGGAAAACATAAACCATTACGTTGTCTTCCTTGTCCAATGTCAACTCTTTTAGCATGTCATACTTAATGAGTGCTCACAACTATAGAAGGTGTCCAAGATAATATATTTATATGTGAACCCCTCTTTCCTTATCGCTTCGTATTAATTGCAACGATGACCAAGGCTACGTTCATCAACTCTCAACAATGGGATCAATATGAACTCCATAAGATCAATATCCATTCTTTCTATGTGTGAAGTCATCACTATCCATAAGATCAATATGAACTCCATTATTCTTTCAACTTTCTCAAGATCATAGCAACATAGCAAAGCCCTTGACTCAACACTAATCTTTATTATAGATAGCTCACGGACTTGATTACAAAAAGAGATCACAAAGCAAAACTCAAAACTACTTGATATAAAAACTTGAACTACTAGATAAAGATACTACTAAAAGGATCGAACTAAATAAAGTGGTAAAGATAGGAGTGTGATGGTGATACGGTACGGGGCCCCTCCCCCAAGCTTGGAAGTTGCCAAGGGGAGTGCCCATACCCATGTGATTAGGTCCTCGGAGGTGATGGAGGTGGTGATTATGACGGTGGATAATCGCACATTGAGCGTAAAAGTTCCTCCAACTTGCGGATAAAGCCCTTAAGCCCAACAATATGATCCTTCAACAGAATATTCTCCTGTGTGAGGTACTTGTCCTGTATGCGAGCTAACTCAATCATCTTGAAAGCTTCAATCTATGTTGGAGTAAAGAGGTTAGGTAAAGGTTGAGGGATGTCTTCTTCTTTCACCACCGGAGCCTGAACCTCCATGGCCTTCTTGATCCCTTCATCCTTGTTGATCTCTTCTACTTCTTCTCTTTTCAGCTCTATCTTCAATAGCCAAGCATCCTTGTCTTCGTTGTTGGAGGAGGGTGATGTCATGGTGCTCTAAATCTGCAACGGAAACAGCTCGAAACGAAAACAGAGGATATTTGCGTAATACGGTGGTGAAAACCTTCGGGGGTATAAATAATGAATTTTTACCGACCAAAATATGTAACGTGCAAGAAAACGGAGTCCGTGAGGCACACGAGGTGCCCACGAGACAGGGGGACGCGCCCTCCACTCTCGTGGGAGCCTCGTGTCCCTTTCGGACTACTTCTTTCTTCCTAAAATTCTCAAATATTCCAAAACTGATAAAAATTGCCATTGGGGTTGTTTTGGAGTCGGTTTACTTACCGTACCACATACTTATACCTTTTCGGAGTCTGGAACGTTCTGGAAAGTGTCCCTTATGTATTCCTCAGGAGTTACGGTTTCAATAATATTAGTTTCAACATTGATAGGACTACCTGAAATATAGTGTTTAATTCTTTGACCGTTTACCACCCTCGGATTTGTTCCTTCGAAGTTGTTGATTTTTATGGCACCAGAACGATAGACCTCCTCGATAACGTAGGGACCTTCCCATTTTGAGAGAAGTTTTCCTGCAAAAAATCTTAAACAAGAGTTGAATAATAAAACATAATCTCCTACAATAAACTCATGCTTTTGTATCCTCTTATCATGCTAGTGTTTGACTTTTTCTTTGAAAAGCTTGGCATTCACATAGGCTTGGGTTCTCCATTCATCAAGTGAGCTAATATCAAACAACCTCTTCTCACCGGCAAGTTTGAAGTCATAATTGAGCTCTTTGATAGCGCAATATGCCTTATGTTCAAGTTCAAGAGGTAAATGATACGCTTTTCCATAAACCATCTTATATGGAGACATACCCATAGGATTTTTGTATGCAGTTCTATAGGCCCATAATGCATCATCAAGTTTTTTGGACCAATTCTTTCTAGATCTATTCACAGTCTTTTGCAAAATTAATTTGAGCTCTCTATTGCTCAACTCTACTTGACCACTAGACTACGGATGATAAGGAGATGCGATTCTATGATTGACATCATACTTAGCAAGCATCTTACGGAAAGCACCATGAATAAAATGTCAACCACCATCGGTTATAAGATATCTAGGGACTCCAAACCTCGGAAAAATAACTTCTTTAAGCATTTTAATAGAAGTGTTATGATCAGCACTACTAGTTGGAATAGCTTCTACCCACTTAGTAACGTAATCAACAGCAACTAAAATATGTGTATAACCATTAGAGGCAGGAAAAGGTCCCATATAATCAAAGCCCCAAACGTCAAACGGTTCAATAACAAGAGAATAATTCATAAGCATTTCTTGACGTCTACTAATGTTACCTATTCTTTGACATTCATCACAAGATAAGACAAACTTACGAGCATCTTTGAAGATAGTAGGCCAATAAAAACCAGATTGTAGTACCTTGTGTGCAGTTCTATCTCCAGTGTGATGTCCTCCATAAGATTCGGAGTGACACTTGCGTAGAATTTGTTCCTGTTCATGCTCAGGCACACAACATCTAATAACACCATCTAGTCCTTCTTTATAAAGGTGTGGATCATCCCAGAAGTAATGTCTTAAATCATAAAAGAACTTTTTCTTTTGCTGGTATGTGAAACTAGGCGGTATATATTTAGCAACAATGTAATTAGCATAATCAGCATACCGAGTAGTACGAGAAGCACTGACGACCGCTAATTTTTCATCAGAAAAGCTATCATTAACAGGCAGTGGGTCATCAAGAACATTCTCTAACCTAGACAAGTTGTCTGCAACGGGGTTCTCAGCTCCCTTTCTATCAATAATATGCAAGTCAAATTCTTGGAGCAAGAGAACCCATCTAATGAGTCTAGGCTTAGCATCTTTCTTTTCAATAAGATATTTAATAGCAGCATGATCAGTGTGAATAGTAACTTTGGAATCAACAATATAAGGTCTAAACTTATCACATGCAAACACAACTGCTAAGAACTCTTTTTCAGCAGTAGCATAATTTCTCTTGGCAGTATCAAGAGTCTTACTAGCATACTGGATAACATTCAATTTCTTATCGACTCTTTGCCCTAAAACTTCCCCTAGAGTATAATCACTAGCATCACACATAATTTCAAAAGGTAAATTCCAATCAGGCGGCTGAACAATGGGTGCAGTGATCAAAGCTTTCTTAAGTGTTTCAAATGCTTCTAGACAATCATCATCAAAGACAAAAGGAATATCTTTTTGCAATAAATTAGTCAGAGGCCTAGAGATTTTAGAAAAGTCCTTAATGAACCTCGTATAAAAACCGGCATGACCAAGGAAACTTCTTATGCCTTTTATGTCCTTGGGACATGGCATCTTTTCAATAGTATCAACCTTGGCTTTATCAACTTCAATACCTCTCTCGGAGATCTTGTGCCCCAAGACAATGCCTTCATTAACCATAAAGTGACACTTTTCCCAATTCAGAATGAGACTAGTGTCTTCGCATCTCTGCAAAACTCGATCAAGGTTGCTCAAACAATCATCAAAAGAGGATCCATAAACGAAAAAGTCATCCATGAATACCTCACAAATCTTTTCACAAAAATCAGAAAATATAGCCATCATGCATCTTTGAAAGGTAGCAGGTGCATTACATAAACCAAAAGGCAAACATCTATAAGCAGAAGTACCAAAAGGGCAAGTAAAAGTAGTTTTAGATTGATCCTTCGCTGATACAGGTATCTGAGAGAAACCAGAATAACCATCTCGAAAGCAGAAATGTGTGTGTTTGGATGGTCTTTCTAGCATTTGATCAATAAAAGGTAAAGGGTAATGATCTTTCTTAGTACCTTTATTTAACTTAAGAAAATCAATTACCATCCTATAACCTGTAATAATTCTTTGTGGGATCAATTCATCTTTATCATTAGGAACAACGGTAATACCTCCCTTTTTAGGAACACAATGGACAAGGCTTACCCATTCACTATCAGCAACGGGATAAATAATACCTGCCTCAAGGAGCTTTAGTATCTCCTTTCTTACCACTTCCTTCATCTTGGGATTTAATCGTCTTTGAGGATCTCTAACTGGTTTGGCATCGTCCTCCAATGTAATTTTGTGTTGACATAACGTGGGACTAACGCCCTTAAGATCATCCAGAGTATATCCAATAGCAGCCCGATGCTTCTTCAGAGTTTTCAATAATCTTTCTTCTTCTTTCTCTGAAAGGTTAGCACTAATAATAATAGGATATATTTCTTTTTCATCAAGATAATCATACTTAAGATTATCAGGTAATGGTTTGAGTTCAAAAACGGGATCACCCTTGGTTGGAGGGGGATCCCCAAGAATTTCAACGGGAAGGTTATGTTTTAGCATAGGTTCCTGTTTAAGAAACACTTCATCTATTTCCTCCCTTTCCTTCATAAACATATCGTTTTCATGGTCTAGCAAATATTGTTCTAACAGATCAGTTGGAGGAACAGCAATGGAAGCAAGTCCAATAATCTCATCCTTACTAGGTGGTTCCCTTTGATGAGGTTGTCTACTAAACTTAGTGAAATTAAACTCATGAGACATACCATCTATGCCAATAGTGACAATATTCTTTTCACAATTAATCTCAGCACTAGCAGCATTCAAGAAGGGTCTACCAAAAATAATTGGACAAAAATCATCTTGTGGGGAACCAAGAACAAGAAAATCGGCAGGATATTTAACCTTCCCACACAAAACTTCGACATCTCTAACAATCCCAATAGGTTTAATGGTATCCCTATTAGCAAGCTTAATAGTAACATCAATGTCTTCTAATTCCACGGGTGCAATGTCATGCATAATTTCTTTATATATGGTATAAGGTATTGCACTAGCACTAGTACCCATATCACATAAGCCATGATAGCAATGATCTCCTATTTTAACCGAAATAACAGGCATGCCTACGATGGGTCTACGTGTCTTAGTATCCGGTCTAGCAATATTAGCAGACTCACCCAAGAAAGAAATAACATGCCCATCTAAATCCTCATCCAAGAGATCTTTAACCATAGCAATACTAGGTTCAACATTAATTTGCTCAGGAGGTGTATAAGTCCTAGTATTACTCTTACGAACAATAGTCGAAGCTTTAGCATGATCTTTTATCCTAACAGGAAAAGGAGGTTTTTCAACATTAGCAGTAGGAACAATAGGATCACTATAGGTAATAGTCTTTTCTTCGACTGTAATAGGTGCAACTACTTTCACTTCAACATGAGGATTATATTTAAACCACTTCTCTTTAGGGAGATCAACGTGAGTAGCAAAAGATTCACAGAAAGAAGCTACTATCTCAGAGTTAAGTCCATACTTAGAGCTAAATCCACGGAAAGCATCAGTATCCATAAAAGATTTAACACAATCAAACTTAGGTGTCATACCTGACTCCTTACCATCGTCGGAACCCCAATCTTCAGAGTTGCGTTTAATTCTTTCCAATAAGTCCCATTTGAAATCAATAGTCTTCAGCATATAAGAACCAGCACAGGAAGTATCGAGCAGGTTGCGATTATCAAGAGAAAGCCGAGCATAAAAGTTCTGAATAATCATTTCCCGAGAGAGCTCATGATTGGGGCATGAATATAACATTGACTTAAGCCTCCCCCAAGCTTGAGCGATGCTTTCTCCTTCACGAGGCCAGAAATTATATATGTAATTACGATCACGATGAACAAGATGCATAGGATAGAACTTCTGGTGAAATTCCAACTTCAATTGCTTATAATTCCAAGATCCCGTATCATCACATAGCCTATACCATGTCAATGCATCTCCCTTCAAAGATAAAGGGAAGACCTTCCTTTTGAAAACATCATCGGCAATACCTGCAAGCTTGAATAATCCACAAACTTCATCCACAAAGATAAGGTGTAAATCGGGATGCAATGTTCCGTCTCCTGCAAATGGATTAGCTAGCAGTTTCTCTATCATACCCGAAGGAATCTCAAAGTAAATATTTTCATAAAGTTCAGTAGGTTGAGGACCAACTCCTTGCTCTTCTGGTTGGGGTGAAGATACCCCAAACAAGCCCCTCAAAGGATTAGTTTCCATAGTGACAAGTAACAGAAAATTTCAGCACACTATATAAACGTTTCCTTACCAAGTTCCACTCACGAAAAGCGCTACACTCCCTGGCAACGGTGCTAGAAAAGAGTCTTGATGACCCACAAGTGTAGGGGATCTATCGTAGTCCTTTCGATAAGTAAGAGTGTCAAACCCAACGAGGAGCAGAAGGAAATGATAAGCGGTTTTCAGTAAGGTTTTCTCTGCAAGCACTGAAATTGTAGGTGATAGATAGTTTTGTGATAAGATAAATAGTAACGAGTAACAAGTAAATAAAGTAAACAAAGTGCAGAAAGGTGGCCCAATCCTTTATGTAGCAAAGGATAAGCCTGGGCAATTTCTAATAATAATGAAGGAGCTCCCGAGGACACATTGGGAATTATCGTCAAGCTAGTTTTCATCACGTTCATATGATTCGCGTTCGGTACTTTGATAATTTGATATGTGGGTGGACCAGTATTTGGGTACTGCCCTAACTTGGACAAATATCCCACTTATGATTAACCACTATTGCAAGCATCCGCAAATACAAAAAGAAGTATTAAGGTAAACCTAACCATAGCATTAAGCATATGGATCCATATCAGCCCCTAACGAAGCAACGCATAAACTAGGGTTTAAGCTTATGTCACTCTAGCAACCCATCATCTACTTATTACTTCCCCGTGCCTTCCTCTAGGCCCAAATAATGGTGAAGTGTCATGTATTCGACGTTCACATAACACCACTAGAGGAAAAGACAACATACATCTCATCAAAATATCGAACGAATACCAAATTTACATGACTACTAATAGCAAGACTTCACCCATGTCCTCAGGAACAAACGTAACTACTCACAAAGCATATTCATGTTCATAATCAGAGGAGTAATAATATGCATAAAGGATCTGAACATATGATCTTCCACTAAGTAAACCAATTAGCATCAACTACAAGGAGTAATCAACACTACTAGCAACCCACAGGTACCAATTTGTGGTTTTGATACAAGATTGGATACAAGAGATGAACTAGGGTTTTGAGAGGAGAGGGTGCTGGTGAAGATGTTGATGGAGATTGACCCCCTCCCGATGAGGGGATCGTTGGTGATGATGTTGGTGATGATTTCCCCCTCCCGGAGGGAAGTGTCCCCGGCAGAACAACTCCACCAGAGCCCTAGATTGATTCCGCCAAGGTTCCGCCTCGTGGCGGTGGAGTTTCACCCCGTAAGCTTGCCCATGATTTTTTTTCCAGGGTAAAAGTGATGATATAGCAGAAGATGGACGTCGGAGGCCCACCAGGGGGCCCAGGAGATAGGGGCGCGCCCTATAGGGGGGCGCCCCTTGTCTCCTGGACAGGGTGTGGGCCCCCTGGCGTATTTCTTTCGCTCAGAAATTCTTATTAATTCCAAAAAGTTGTTTCGTGGAGTTTCAGGACTTTTGGAGCTGTCCAGAATAGGTTTCCAATGTTTGCTCCTTTTTCAGCCAGAATTCCAGCTGTCGGCATTCCCCCTCTTCATGGTAAACCTTATAAAATAAGAGGGAATAGCCATACGTATTGAGATATAATGTGTAATAACAGCCCATAATGCAATAAATATTGATATAAAAGCATGATGCAAAATGGACGTATTAGACCTCCTCTCTAGATGGGAGAAGGGTTTCCCCTCTGGTCCTTGGCTCCCATGGCGTGGGAGGGACAAGAGCCCCTCCGAGATTGGATCTATCTCTCTGTCTCTCTTTGTTTCTGCGTTCCCAGATCCTTCCCCTTCACCGTTTCTTTTATATCCGGAGATCCGTAACTCCGATTGGGGTGAATCTTTCGCCCAGATTTTTCTCATAAAATTAGCTTTATTGCGGCAAAAGAAGAGCGTCAACCGCCTTACGGGGTGCCCAAGAGAGTCCAGGGCGCGCCTGCCCCCCTGGGGCGGTCCCCCTGTCTCATGGGCCCCTCGGGTGCCATCTCGCGTTGATTCTTCCTCCCAAATATCACAAATACTCCAAAATAATTCTCCTTCCGTTTTTATCCCGTTTGGACTCCGTTTGATATTTGGTTTCTGTGAAACATAAAACATGCAACAAACAGGAACTGGCACTGGGCACTGGATCAATATGTTAGTCCCAAAAATAGTATAAAAAGATGCCAAAAGTATATGAAGGTTGAATAATATTGGCATGGAACAATCAGAAATTATAGATATGACGGAGACGTATCACGGAACTGCCTAGCCTACCGCACAGGAAAAGCCCCGCCCTCGACTATTAAATAGTACAGTATACTAATTTTGTATCCATGGATTGGGCCATGGAGCAAAGCCTCTAGAAGGTGGTACACATGTACGGAGTATACAGCACGCCCGTCGCGTTTGCGTTGCACCCCAGACGGTCGGTTGGTCTGGCACGCTGCTCTCCGAATGGAAAGCGTGTCATATTGCGTTTACACACACATGTGGGACCACAATTGAGAACCAACCATAGGCACACTCCCTGGCCCCGCAAGTCGGGTGACTTAATAGAAGAGGGAGACGAGCGATAGTATTACAGAAGTGTTGTGTTGTACTACGTTGGTGCCTGGACGATCCCTGCAAGACACGGAAGATTAGTTCGTCCATGCATGTGACCAGACTCCAGCAGACACGCCTGGATTGGCTATCGTGTACATATCGTGTAGGCTGTGTTGAGACAGGGCTGTCGTTCTGGTGAGAAATCTAAAAAAAGGTTTCTTGTTATCTCGCAAAATTAGGTTTCATGTGCTTCAGATCACTGCGAGGGTTAAACAGCGACAACTGAGTTGGGCTAGTCATTGCGGGCACATGAATGAAGACTACTCGGCTTCCATCTAGGTCAAGCCGGCTATGTTAATTAGGACATCTATCGACGAACCCCTTTTCGACGAGTTCATCTTTAATTTGAGCTTTGTTCCTCGTCTAGTTTGTCCGTCGGGATTCATGTTGTATCCTTTGGGAAGTGAGGTTATGATTTCTTGTCATGTGGCATTTTTTCGTGTTATATGTTATAATACGGTGCTTCAGATCAAAATGAAGACAACTGCACCTTCGGGCCACGTGCATGAAGACTTCTCGACAGTCATTGACGAGGTCAAGCCGGCTCCGGTAGACAAAAGTAAACTAGTACGCCAATATATAGGCAGGATCCTCTGCACTTGCTTGCTAGTGTTGCTCTCTTCACACTGTCTCGTCCTCTCCTGATCTAAACATGAAAGCAGTGGCCACACTCTCTCTCTCTCTCTACTCACCGCTCGTCACAGATCCAGCTGGATCCTCTCCGCCGGGGAAGGTGAGAAGGTGCAACGTTCATGTGGTCATCCTCGGCGACGGCTCTTACCCACTACTGCCGTGTCCCGATCAGCCTGCCTTGTCGTTCTCTCCCAAGCACCGCTGGCGATGGAGGGCCTTCGACCCCTACTTCCTCGCTTTCGTAGTGTGGGCAGATCCGGCCTCCCGCCGCGCACCTAGTGACATCCCGGCGACCATCATGTATAACTTCCTTCGAAACTGGCCTTGCTCTACTTCCCGAGCTCCTGACGTCGCTGCATTTGTATCTTTTACTATTTCTCAGGCCCCCTCGTAGATAGGATCGATCGGGTGTTTGAAAACCACCTAAATTTTTACGGTTAAGAGGTAAAACTAGTTCATGCACTCGAATCTAGTACTACTTGGTTCAAACAAGGAAGAAAGGGGGTGGGGTGGGGCAAGATTTGTTACCTGAATCTAGGACTTGGTCGAAAGAGGAAATAATGGGGGCGAAAAGTAGCATTGACTGGCTATCCAACTGGTCTCTAGGTCTAATAGGGAAATAAATGGAAACACAGTACAAACTCAATATAAACCCGATCTATTGGTTGAAAAAGGAAAGAAAGTGGGGACTGGGGGACAAGTCAACAGAGTAAGTCCAGCACTAGATTTGCTAGCCTCACATAGTATAAGGTGGCTATACCGAACAAAAATGGGACCAACCCAGATATCCTATTCTGACGTTTGTTGCCCCGAGCCACTCCTATGTAATGCCACTGGTAAAATGTAGCAGTTGCACTGTTAAAAGTAAGGACACGTTAAACCAATGTTGTTTTCAATGTAATGCCTCCACTAATATGAATCAATGGAACTTTTTTACATGTCCTGCTAAATTTCCCATTAAGATAAGTTGGTTCTTTTCGTTAGAATGCAACTGTCCTGGTCCGCCTACTCTCCCATGCCCAAAGTAATGTCGTATTTAATGGTTGTCATGGCTAATCCTAATGCCCACACTAATATCTAGCAATGCCACTCCTTTAGAAATTGCTATTGTCCTTGTAGGATTGCCATTCAGATAAGGAACATGCTTCTTTTCATTTTGTGCATGTTTCATCACTTGTTAGTCACCCTCCTTTCCACCTTTTTTGTGCAAAGAGAGATATACATTTCACGCTCGATCTTAGTTGAACTGCACAAATGATATCCAAATTATAGTTGAACATTCCAAGAGCTTCACAACCAACATTGACATTGCTCAATTTTACTGCAACTAATGAAGAAGAAGCACTGTGGGTTTCATTTTCTGATGGAAATGGAACCGGGGCTGGAGCCCTTTTCTTAAAAAATGAAGAGGTTGCTAGCTCACGGGACATTGCTTCATTTTAGGTGAACTTCACCAAAAGGTCCCATGAATTGAATCATCCATGTTGGTGACTGAAAGAGCCAGCTTCAGCATCCCAGTCTAAGAACCCCCGGCCTCCATCCTTGCGACGCATGGTACACCTCGTTTGCCTCCTGCTCGACCCTAGTGTCACTGATAAAATGAAGTAATAATACAGTTAAAATAGAGCGAGTGTCCTCTCTATCATTTCATTTCCAATGTAGATAAAGAAAGTGCTTCTCTTTGTTAATGTATGTTTCATCAACTAGTCCCATTGTTAATGTTTAAGCGTTTCTGCAAACTGGGGTGCTTAATTTTAGTTGATTTGTACAAAAATAGAGATTTGAATGTCTCAAGGCGCCTCCTTGTACTAACGCTGTACACTGATGTTCATCACTGGCAGAAGGTGTATCTGGGAGACTTGGGACAATTTCCAGTATGAGGCGTACCATATGAGGCGTCGCAGGGCCCATCTCGCCCTCGCAGCATGGCATACTATGATACTATCGCAATATTTTCTTCTACTTATTTTGTGTGTTTCATCAACTAGTGCCACTATAATGTAATCACGCTTTTTCATTATCTCTACAAACAGAGTTATTCAACTGCATTTTGGTGGAACTGCACAAATGTACGTATGGAACCGACATATATGCAGAGTGCGAGGTGTGCCAAGTAAAAAGTATGGACACCAACCATGATCCATGCACGCATTGGCATCCACCACCACCAGTGGGATGTGTGGCACTCTCTGTGGATGGATCTTTCTCGGCAGCAAATCCTCTAACCAAATACTAGTAGCTTATATTGGCAGTTTTCTAGGGAGTACTCTTTTCTGAAAGAAGCACCAATCTATTTTTCTTTATTTGTACACTGTGTCACAACTTTGACCCAAAGGTCCAGAGCTATTTTAGGGTGATTGGCGTAGTACTCGAAGAATGATTGTAAGCATGTTTTTCATTAGCTGTCATACTGATTTTTAGCATGAGCAGGTGGAAGATTAGGTTTGTGCGAAGCTTACCTTAAACCCTACCACCGCCATTGAAACAAGGCGAGCGTTGAGGGAACTGTGGAGAACAGCGGGGAAGCAACGTCGTGCCATACGGCCTCCTCTTGCGGTGGGAGAACGAATACTCCTCTGGCTCCGGCTGGCTCTGCACCCTCATGAACGGTACACCATACTCGATCGATTCGTTATCCTCTGGGTGCTCGACCTTCGACCTGTACGCCCACCACCTCCGCCTGACTGCCGCCTCGGGCAAATCTGTCTGCTCCATCGCCCAGAGGAGATACTCGATGAACTTGGAGGAATGTGGCATGATTGCCGCCGAGGAGTACATGTACATCACCGCCCTCATCGCCGTCGTCTCGCTCTTTCGCATACATTGCCACATGGCCCTCACCGTCCTCGAAATCTCCCACTCATTGTCAAACCAAGTAAGGATCTCCTTCAACCTGGCTAACTTCGCCTGGTCACCACCGGCGATCTGCCTGATTCGCTGCTGCATCCTCTCCATAGATGTCCTTCTGAGTGGTCCGGTGCTAGCTTTGGAAGATGGGAGGAGAGACGGTGGTCTTGCAATAGAGAAGAGGGAGAGGTGAGACGGTGGTTTTGAAATGGAGATGATGGAGAGAAGAGGAGGTGGTTTTGCAATGGAGAAGATCAAAAGAGGGAGAGCCGAGACAGTGGTTTTGGGATGGAGATGATGGAGAGGATAGGAGGTGGTTTTGCAATGGAGAAGAGGAAGAGGAGCATGCGGCAGCGATTTAGGATTGGACGAGAGGGTCGGGGCGCTATGACTGGATCAAAATCAAAATCAATTTAGCCTTCAATTAAGAAAGCGACCCCACATTAACTAGTCTCCCTTTTATTCTGGGTCATAATTGACCACGATTTTCGCACATAAGTATATGTTATACATTGCAAAAATAATATAATTTGAAAGTACATTCAGATACGAACCAAACGATACAATTTTTGGTGACATGCATTCACATTTTGCTTGTCAAATACAGTACGTGGTCAAACTTTGACCCAAAATACGCAAAACAAAAAAAAATACTTCCAAGACCAGCGCCGCTCTTCCGCTCTTCTCCTCTTAAACCACCGCCGCTCCTCTCCTCTTCCATTTCAAAACCACCGCCCCTCCTCTCCTATTCCATTCCAATACCAGCATCGCTCCTCTCCTGTTCTAATCTAAAACCAACGCTGCTCCTCTCCTCTTCCATTCAAAAACCACTACCGCCGAGTGAAGGTGCTATGGAGAAGTAGATCGATGGAGGTGTACAACCGATACATGAGGATCGCAAACGGCGACCCTGTGAAGCTAGCTAGGATGTTGGAGATACAGTCTTGGTTTGACAACAAGGACCAACTAGCGGCGACGACGACATCCATGGCCAAATATCTGCAACAGAGCGAAAAGGCGGCAATACTCCCAGAGGGAGTCGCGGGGGAGTACATAGAGCTGCTCCTCTGGGCCATGGAGCAAACAGATTCACCGAATCTGATCGTGAGGGAGCGGTGGTGGGAGTATCAATCCTAGATGGAGCATCCACCAGAGATTCAAGGATCGAGCATCTATAGGGTGCCGTTTGTGAGGGTGTCCTGCCAGAGCGAGCCGGTGGAGTCTTCGTCGACCGAACCCAACTGTAAGAGGAGAAAAGCATTTGGCCCGATGATGCTTCCCCGCCATCCTCTCCCTCGCCGTTCACATCGTCTCACGGGGCGGCTGTCTGCCGCTGAGGAATAGGAGGGGACTGCTCCCCCCCCCCCAGCCCAATAGTCGGGCAGCTTGTGAATTGTCAGTAGGAGCTTAGGGTTGTCAGTATTTGCAGGTTGTGAATTGTGTTTGTGTTTTGTATTTTTGAGTACTTTCAGATATGAACGTCTTTTGAATTTCAGATTTGCAGTATTGAGCATATGAAGTATTTTATGAGTTCTAGAGATCTATTTTTAGCACTTAAAAATGTAGTTTCATAGGAGTATAAAAGTGTAGACAATGTGATTCTCAGAGAAGAAACTGCAAGTTTCAGTTTCACATAAGGAACTGCAAGTTCAGTTTTAGATAAGAAACTGCAACTTTCAGAGGCAGAGCCTTTATATTAACATGGCCTTTTCAAACATCGTTAACATCATGTTGGAAATTTTATTCATGGTCAAAAATGGAACTACCAGCAAGTTAACATCATGTTGATCAACATTCATGCATAGCACATCTTCATAGATGCACAGTCAAAAAGATATGCTATTTTCAAAATGCACACACAATGTCGAGTGTGCGAAACACAGAGAAAACGAGGGACGAAGTTTTGGCAAGTGTTGAACGTGGTGTGCGTAGATGACAATGGGGACCCACAAGTCAATAAAGGCAGAGGCAAAAAATTGGAGATATTTTCCCTGCACAAGTGGAATCGAACTCGGGCGGAACAGCTGTCGGGTAGTGTCACTTGGCCACTAGGCTAGTTCAGTAGTTTCGTTAATAATAAGGCACTTCATCAGGTGGTCGGATCCCCTCCCGCGCCTTTGTGCGCTCGCCATGACACCGCTGTCTGCCGTTGTGAACATGCTGAATCTGGAGAGGACTGTACCTGGAGAGGCGGACAGTCGGGACCCACCAGGTCTATGGCCGTACGCAAGCAAGTGCCTCATCCAAAAAATACTTCCTCCTAATGCTATACTGACGTTGGGGCCCACGGGTTTGTTAACATAATTGCATTTTTTAGGTGCCTCAACGTAGTTACTATAGGAGATAAATTCACAACGAAGCCGAGGAGCTGGCAGGTATCATTTATTATCACCAGGGCAGCAAGTATCAGCTGGGTTTTGGGCTGCCCCGTCTAGGCTTTCTTGTTTAACATGCGCAGCCCACGACCTCGGATGGGAGGTCCAAAGGCCTGTTTGTATTTTCTTGAGGGGCGTCATGTATCGACTGGCCTATGGACCTCCCATCCGAGGTTTTATTTTTCCTGAAACATCGGAGCCCAATTTATGTATTTTTTTGAAGAAAACAGAGAGGTCTGTTCTATTTTTCTATATAAGAATAGGAACGCCAGGCCCAACTTATGTTTCCCTTCTAACTATATTATATATATTTAAATTATTTTATATGTTATTATATATAATTTATTGCCATCATATATTTAACATATACTTACATATGTAAGAAAACAATATCCCACATCTTATTAACTTATAAAAATAATTTCTTAACAATAAAATCCTGGATTGTTTTCGCACGAAAGTCCTAGTGATTGTGTACAAAAGCTTGGTAAGATTTAAGGATGAATGCAATAATATCACTTATTATTTAAATATATTGATAACAAAATGCTCAGCCCCTATTTATTTTTTGATAACATTGCTGGCCCAACCCAACATTATAATTAGAATCAGCCCAGAAAAATCGTGTATTTCGAGAAAGTGCAAATGGCCTGTAATTTTTTAGGAAAAAATAAATGTGCCGCATGGATGCTACATTATTGTTCACCCAGCCCAGCTAATGGACTGTAATTCAAAAAAAGATCAAATTGATTGTAAATTCTACCGCGCAAAAAAAGACTGTAAATTCTGGAAAAAATGGGTTGAATACGTGCCACATTTTTGGAGGCTGAAATGTCGGCCAATAGGTCGAAGCCAACGCAAGTCGTTGTCAATTTAGTCAACAAATGATTCTGACATCATTAGCCGTTGGATTTACATCCAATGACCGGCGTCCATCTTCAATCTCTCGTCTTCTTCCTCCAGCGCCGCCGGGACCACCTCCCGCCTCCTGCTGCTAGCAGCTCTGCTTAGCACGCTTCGCTGTGAAGCGTTACTCCACCGTTGGCCAGGCCATCCCTCCACCCGTCCACACCTCCTGTTCTTCTTCACCGACTGCCGAACCACACCGCACTAGAACCAGTTAACCCTCGTACACCTCTCCGTCTATGACTCTACTCCCGCGTCTTC
Organism: Triticum aestivum; assembly: GCF_018294505.1. NCBI lineage: Eukaryota > Viridiplantae > Streptophyta > Magnoliopsida > Poales > Poaceae > Triticum > Triticum aestivum. The sequence continues at coordinate 524,582,633 of NC_057801.1, forward strand.
CCATCTCCGGCTCGTTGTTGTCCGGGGCCTCCCCGTCGTCAACCACCTTGGATGTGCTCGGCGTGGCGTGGTCAAAGAATGACACCATCGGAAGTAGACTGTGCATGGAGAGGCTGACAGCTGGGTCCACGGCCGCACACAAGGAAATGCCTCCTTATTACGCGCAAAATAATGATTTCTCCACCTGACATCTGGGACCCACCGGAAGGGCCTCTGTATTCGCGAAAAAACATGCCCCCCGCTGACAAGTCGGACCCACCAGCTTCGCACGCAAGGAAGTGCCTCCTTATGACGCACAAAAAAATGAATACTCCGCCTGCTAGCTGGAACCCAGCATAGTGGGAGGCTGACTTGTGGGCCTACCAAGTTGATGGGGACGCAGGCTTTGTCAACTTAGTCAATATGAACGATTCTAGCTCCTGTTACCGTACGATGTTCATCCAACGACCGTAGTGCTTCTTCAACCTTTGGTCTTCTTGATCCAGCCGCCCAAACCAGCGCGGTCGTGCCGTGTGCTCCTGCCTCCCATGGCCGGCTGTGATGCCGCGGAGGCCTCACCGCCCCCTAATGCTCCCACCGCTGGCCAGGCCATCCCTCTACTCACCCACACCCCCTATTATTCTGCGGCGACGGCAGCCTCACATCGCAGCCGAACCAGTGAACCCTCGCACTCCTCTCCGCATGGGCATCCACTACCGCATCTTCCCCGGCTCCGCGTCGTCCCCTTCCTAGGCCTCGCCATCGTCCACCGCCCTGGTGCTCTCGGCGCGGCGTGGTCAACGTGGTCAAGGAACGACTTTCGTCGGACGTGGACTGTATGTGGAGAGGCTGACAGGTGGGTCCACGGCCACAGCAAGGAAGTGCCTCCTTATTACGCAGAAAATAATGATTCCTCCACTTGACAGCAGGGACCCACCGGATGGGCCACCGTTTTTCACAAAAAAAACGTTTCCCCCTGACTGCTGGGACCTACCAGCTACATTTTCGCATGCAAGGAAGTGCGTCCATATTACGGGCAAAAAAATGATTCGCCCCCTGACTGCTGGGACCCACCAGCTACATCTTCGCATGCAAAGAAGTGCGTCCAGGCAAAAAAATGATTCGCCCCCTGACTGTTGGGACCCACCAACTACATCTTCACACGGAAGGAAGTGCCTGACAGTCGGGACCCACCTGGTTGAAGCGTACGTAGCGTTGTCATTCTGGTCGCGAACGTGTACGTACATACTGGTCGATGTACAGGCGCGCACATTGCGTGTACACGTACGTACAGCGGCCAGGGTGCAAGAAAGTAAATACGGCCACGTACATACATACGGGCGGGTTCTTGAACGCCTACTCGCGCATACGTATGGCCAGGGCTCGTGTACATGGCTGGGTCAAAACGGAGAAACAGCATCGTCGTCGCGTTCATGGGGAGCCAACCGGCTGGGTCAGAACGGAATGCGTCGTCGTGTTCATCGGGAGGGCTTGGACGAAACAGGCGATGGAAACGAGGCCTGGAGTACCGCAGAACGGAGGAAACGGCCTTGTGTTCGACCGGCCACGTTCAAAACGGGATCCTGTTCATCAGGAGGGGTCTGGCGTACCGCAAAACGGAAGAAACGGACTTGTTTTGGACCTCCTACGGTCAAAACGGGGTCCTGTTGATCGGTAGGGTGGGGCGTACCGGAAAACGGAGGAAACGGACTTGTGTTGGAGCTCTACGGTCGAAACGGGCGTCATGTTCATCGGGAGAGGTGTGGTGTACCGTAAAACGGGACTCCACGGGATACTGTTCATCTCCACCGTCGACCTCCTCCAGTCTCCACGGGCTACTGTTCATCCACCGTCGACCTCCTCCAGCCTCCACCTGCGACTGTTCATCAACGGGCTCCTGTTCATCCAGCCTCCACCGCGCGCTACTCTACCGGCTACTGTTCAACCACCCCTCTCCACGGGCTCCTGTTCAACCACCCCTCCACGGGCTACTATTCATCCACCCCTCCACCGTCTACTATTCATCCAGCCCTCCATGGGGTCGTCCTGTTCATCCATCCCTCCACGGGGTCTTGTTCATCCAGCCCCAACCGGCTCAATTGATCGGGGTCTTATTTATCCAGAGACAACACCACGGGGTCCTGTTCATCCACCCCCACCGCTCATTGTTCATCCAACCCCCCCCCTCCCGAAACGCTCATTGTTCATCCAGAGGCAGCATCCATCGGCTTCAGTTAGCAGTAGTAGCAAAGGATTCGCTTGATTGGGTTCAGTTAACAACCATCGATCAATCACTCGGGTTCAGTAACGCGTAGCCTGCAGTGCAATCGCTCGGGTTCAGTTAGAGCCCAGCGCCTCGCACACACACGTGTACGTGTACGAGAGAAACGCGCAAACCTCCGTGCATCGCTCAGCCCCGACCACCCACCATAACAGGGAACACCCTGAAATTTTCCTCGCCCTTGCTTCTACCACGGTTCCGTCATGGACGGCCCAAAGAATGTCATGCATTTGCGTCTCTGGCCCGCCCAGGATGAAAAGCCCATTTTCTGTCATGATTTTTTGTCATAGAGGTAGGAGCCCACCACATCTATGATGATACCATGTTTTGTCACAATTATCGTCATAGAAGTGTCATAAGTATGACAGAAAAAAGTTCGTTCGGCCCAAAATGTCACTGATGTGTCTTTTTTTGGTAGTGTTGCCCTTTGGCTTCGCCTAGAAGCCAAGTCCGAGCGCGCCTAGGGCCCGGGGCCTACTGTCGGCATTCTAGATATGGGGGTATCCAGCCCTGCCTGCCCGCAGCTCACCGCGTGGCTCCATCAATGGCCTGGTACGGCCCAGCTTCAGCATCAACAACTCAAGACCCTCGCGAGGGGCCAAGCATCGTGAGGCGGACAACGCCAAGACCTCCGAGGGGATCGGCCTCCTCAGGCTGGCTCCTGAGGGGCAGAGAGTTCCATGCAAGGTTTACCTCAGGAGGCTCAGCTGATGTGAGCCATAACGGCCAAGGCCAGGCGGGCGCCAGGCGGGCGCAGAGCGCATGTTTCCTCTTCGGTGCAAAGGAGGCAAGCCACAGGCACGGAGTCCCGAGGAATCAGCCAAAGGTTTCCATTCTGGTGCAATGAGACCAAGACCGCCAGGATGGCAGGACGGACGTCATCGATGAGCCCACCATGGTGTCACCGCAGGCGAAGACTACTTTTGTCCGGATAAGATGTACCACTTGTCCCCTTTCAAATTTGGCCGTTGTGGGATCCCTTCCTGCCAACATTTGAGAAGAGGACCAAGGCGAATATAAATAGGACTTAGCCACCACCATAGAGGGGGATTCTCATCCGACCACCTCACCAGCTCCCCTAAGCTCAAGAATACCTCACCTCCTGAGGCCAGTTCATCCACTATACTAGTTCATCCTCAGCCCTCCGAGGCAATCCAGCAAAACGCTGGAGTAGGGTATTACACCGCAAGGTGGCCTGAACTAGGATAAACGGTTGTGTCTCTTTGTCTCTTTGAGCTTGTCGCGCTAGGCTTAGGGGGATCGCGAGTAGGCAGGCTAGGTAGGTTGATATCTATGCATGCACCCCAGAGTTTGAACCTCTCAAGGGTTTGCGGAACCCGTAATCCGACGGGCTTGGCTGGTGATGAGATCATACCGGAGTTAGTAAGGGAACCCGAAGTGGAAGCGGCACCGGAACCATGGAGGTCGGAAAGATTGTGTAGAGTGCGTGATGTGTTGTTGCTAGAAAGCGATGAGCCGACCACGTATGCGAAAGCGATGGTGAGCCCAGATTCTGAGGCATGGCTGGAGGCCATGAGATCCGAGTTAAAGTCCATGGATGAGAATCAAGTCCGGGACTTGGTTGATCCGCTGCCTTCAATAACAGCCATTGGTTGCAAATGGGTCTTTAAGAAGAAAACCGATTTTGATGGAAATGTTCAGATCCACAAATCTTGGCTTGTCGCTAAGGGTTATGGACAAGTTCAAGGAATTGACTACGACAAGACTTACTCGCCCGTGGCAATGCTGAATTCGGTGAGGATCGTACTAGTTGTAGCTGCATATTTCAATTACGAGATATGGCAGATGGGTGTTGAGGGAGTCCTGGACTAGGGGGTGTCCGGATAGCCAGACTATCATCATCGGCCGGACTCCAAGACTATGAAGATACAAGATTGAAGACTTCATCCCGTGTCCGGATGTGACTTTCCTTGGCGTGGAAGGCAAGCTTGGCGATACGGATATGTAGATCTCCTACCATTGTAACCGACTCTGTGTAACCCTAGCCCTCTCCGATGTCTATATAAACCGGAGGGTTTTAGTCCATAGGAGGAACAACCATTACAACAATCATAACATAGGCTAGCTTCTAGGGTTTAGCCTCCTTGATCTCGTGGTAGATCCACTCTTGTACTACCCATATCATCAAAATCAATCAAGCAGGAGTAGGGTTTTACCTCCATCGAGAGGGCCCGAACCTGGGTAAAAACATCGTGTCCCTTGTCTCCTGTTACCATCCGCCTAGACGCACAGTTCGGGACCCCCTACCCGAGATCCGCCGGTTTTGACACCGACATTGGTGCTTTCATTGAGAGTTCCTCTGTGTCGTCACCGATAGGCTTGATCGCTTCTTCAATCAACAACAACGCAGTCCAGGGTGAGACTTTTCTCCCCGGACAGATCTTCGTGTTTGGCGGCTTTGCACTACGGGCTAATTCGCTTGGCCATCTGGAGCAGATCGAAAGCTACGCCCCTGGCCATCAGGTCAGGTTTGGAAGCCTAAACTTCACGGCCGACATCCGCGGAGACTTGATCTTCGAGGGATTCGAGCCACAACCGAGTGCGCCGCACTGTCACGATGGGCACGATTTAGCTCTACCACCGGACAGTACCCTGGAGCCCGCACATGAGTCTGCTCCGACCCATAGTTCGGAGCCAACAGCGCAGATCGAGGACAGGTGGCTGGACACCGCCTCGGGGGCTGCAACTTCTGCGGCGATGGAGCCAAATACTGACCTTGTCCCTTGCAAAGCTCGTGACTCCGAGGTGCCGGACTCCTTGCCGGACTCTGAACCTCCCGCACCCCTGCCAATCGAATCCGATTGGGCATCGGTCATGGAGTTCACCGCTGCGGACATCTTTCAGCACTCACCCTTTGGCGACATCCTGAATTCGCTAAAGTATCTCTCGTTATCAGGAGAGCCTTGGCCGGACTGCGGTCAGGACGGCTGGGATGCGGACGACGAAGAAATTCAAAGCCCACCCACCACCCACTTTGTAGCCACTGTCGATGATCTAACCGACACGCTAGACTACGACTCCGAAGACATCGACGGTATAGATGACAACGCCGGAGACGACCAAGAACCAGCACTTACCGAGCACTAGAAGGCCACCTCAACTCATGATGTATATATGGTGGACACCCCAAAAGGGAGCGATAACGAGGAACAACGGGACACGACGAAGGACAATTCCCCCGAAAAACAACCAAAACGGCGACGCAAGCGCCGCCCCAAGTCCCGCCTCGATAACAACAGCACTCATAATGACCCAGCCTTAGAGCAGGGCAAACCAGTAGGCGACGAACATGCAACCAAGCAACCATCCGAACAGGATGAATCGGATAACCAACTCATCCTCGGCGAAAACAACAGTCCAGACGATCTCACGCCGGACACGCCACGGAAGCATAAGAACCTTCAAAAAAGGCTTGTCGCCACTGCAAGAAGTTTGAAGAAGGAGAAACGGAAGCTCAAAACAGCGGAAGACATACTCAGAATGAGGTGGAGCAAAGTACTCAAGACCGCGGACAAATAGGGCAATAGCCACCAAACAAAGAGCTACCCGAAGCGCAAGCTGCTACCAGAATTCGACGAGGAGGTCGTAGAGCCCCCACAGTCAAAAAGCAAAGAGGCCGTCTGGCCGGATAAACGACCACATGACAAGCCAAGAGCGACAAGCGGTGCCGCACACAAGCCGGCACATGATCCTCGCAAAACAGATGGCCCGGTAAGGTCCATTTATGGGCCAAAGAAGAGGGCCCCAGGAAGCAACACAACACGCCGAGTGTTCAAAGACAACGGCACACCCAAATACAGAGGCGCCGCACACCCACTATGTTTCACCAACGAGGTACTGGATCATGAATTTCCAGTGGGGTTCAAGCCCGTAAACATAGAGGCATACGACGGAACAACAGACCCCGGAGTCTGGATTGAGGATTACATCCTGCACATACATATGGCTAGAGGAGACGATCTCCATGCCATAAAATATCTGCCCCTCAAGCTCAAAGGTCCAGCTCGGCATTGGCTCAAAAGCCTCCCAGAAAATACCATTGGAAGTTGGGAAGATCTCGAGGACGCGTTTAGAGCAAATTTTCAGGGGACTTATGTCCGCCCTTCGGGTGCAGACAATTTAAGTCACATAACCCAACAGCCCGGAGAGTCAGCGCGCAAATTCTAGAACAGGTTCCTCACTAAAAAGAACCAAATAGTCGACTGTCCGGATGCCGAAGCCCTAGCAGCTTTTAAACATAACGTCCGAGACGAATGGCTCGCCAGACACCTCGGCCAGGAAAAGCCAAGAACAATGGCCGCGCTAACAAGCCTCATGACCCGCTTTTGCGCGGGGGAAGACAGCTGGCTAGCAAGATGCAGCACCAGCGACCCGAGTACATCCGAGATCAAAGATGGAAACGAAAAATCATGGTGCAGAAAGGACCAGCGCCGAAATAAAGAAAAAAGCCCAAAGAGCACGGCGGTCAACGCCGGATTCAAAAGCTCCCGGCCGAACAACAAAACACTGCCTCTTAAGGACAATAGTGACGAGCTATCCAACTTAAACAAAATTTTGGATCGGATATGTCAAATCCACAATACCTCCGGAAGGCCTGCAAACCACACCCACCGAGATTGTTGGGTCTTCAAACAGTCCGGCCGACTCAACGCTGAACACAAGGGGCTCGATGCGCCAAGCGAGGATGATGACGAACCCCACCAGCAGAGCGTCGGAAAACAAAAGACTTTCCCACAAGAAGTTAAAACAGTAAACTCACTTAATGTGATAATACGGCACAATAGTGCGGCACCCGCTAAAGTACGTGTCGCACGGTCCACCCCAGCAGAACCCCGAGATCGGATGAAAAAACCAATTACTTTCGACCACCTGAACTATTCTAGAAGTACTCAAACGCAGGATGGACTGCTCTGATATTGGATCCTATAATCGACGGACTACAATTTACACAAGTCCTAATGGATGGCGGCAGCGATTTAAACCTGCTATATCCGGACACAATCCGCAAGTTGGGGATAGACCCTACTAAAATTCGCCGTAGCCGCACTTCCTTCAAAGGAGTGATGCCAGGCCCTTACGCCAAGTGCACGGGCTCCGTACTACTAGAAGTTGTGTTCGGATCACCCGACAACTTCCGTTGCGAAAAGCTAATCTTCCATGTCGCCCCATTCAAAAGTAGCCATCAAGCACTATTGGGACGCGAAGCTTTCGCCCGCTTTAACGCAATACCGCACTACGCGTCTCTTACACTTAAAATGCCCGGTCCACGCGGCATCATCTCATTAAAAGGTCGTTCAAGACCCCGAACACGGCTAGGCGAGTCCGGCATAAATAAACTAGGGGCTCCCTAGCCGCACACCCTTTCACAAGGGGCTATGTGTATGAACAATAAAGAGCCAATAAAAGCTTAACTTTATTCACTTATTCATGCTCTGTTTTAAATACATTTTTCACAAGATTTCTTTTCAAACTAAGTTCCTCTCTTTTACAGATGAACAGCGTGTTAGACCCGTCCAGGATACAGCACAACGGAGACACAAGCGCAGACGTGTAGTAGGGACCCGTTACAAGGATTCTTTTCAGATTAAGACCCTGCATAAACCTTTTTTACTGTCTCTTGTTGCTATACATCCCCTGGTTTCTCACCATAGCCAGAGAGGAGGCTGACGTTTTGGCATCGGCCGCGTCAGAGGATCTCGCGTGTACCTGGACACTAGGGGCTTAGGGCATTGATCTGCCCGTCATCATAAAGACCGAACATCTCAGGGAATGTTCGACGTCTCGAGTTAGGCCTTATATGCATCAGCTCCGAATCATGTCTTTGGTCAAATGTTGGGTTTTCCCGGCTCCTGTGTTTTGCTGCCTTACGTTCCGTATCATCGGCTACGCGGCACCAGGAGAACTACTGCGATTGTGCCCCGGTTCGGCCGGGTGAGCACCTCAGTAGAGAAAGCCGAAAACTGACTGTCATGATGTAGCAAGAGACTAGTCAACCACTCGATCAACCTCTGGAATGTTTAGAATTCCTCCGCTTTGACGCCGGACTGCTTCCCGATCAGGCACACACGCGCCGCAAATCCGGAGAGCGCGGTGCCCCTAGGGGCTATATCGTAGCCCCACCTTCGAACTCCTATGGCTAAGTGAAAGTGATAAAGCATTATAGTCCGGTTGCCTCGTTTGCTACGCTACCACCCCCTTCACAGGGCCAAGACGTTGGATTAAGTGTGAAAATGTGCTACTTTGCAAACACCCCCGCACTATGTGCGTGGGGGCTAAAGCCGAAGACTGCCATCTTTCAGGTTATACACAAGTATACATTAACGGCCGCACAGGAGATATTCCAATACTTGAACGCACAAGTATAAAAAGCGCTTATATTATGATTATCATTTTACAAACCATAAAGTTCATTTGAACATGACATTTTTTTAGCACTGCGACTCTATTACACGAGCACCACGCAGAACTTCCCCGAAATAGTGCTCGGCGGGTAACCGGCTCTCGTCCGAACCCCGGGTTGCAACATCGGTGGTATCCATTTCCGTCCAGTGTGTCTTCACACGAGCGAGGGCCATCCGTGCACCCTCTATGTAGGCCGACCGCTTCATCGCCTTTATATGCGGCACCGCCCCAAGGAATTGCTGCAATAAGCCGAAATAACTCTTCGGCTTGGGCCTATCTGGCCAGATATGAGCCACGATATCCGTCATGGCAAGTCCGGACAATATATTTAGCTCAGCCCACTCAGCCAACCGATCGGTCAGCGGAAGTGAACGCTCCAGACTATGGAATTGAGACCAAAAAAGCTCTTCTGTCTCGTGATCCTTTTGACTTTGGAAGTGCACAACAGCATCTGCCGCACTCGCCGCTAAATCCATATAAGGATCCTCCAGACCCCACAGCTGACCAAGCTGAGCATACTTCGGATCCGTAAACCTCCTGCGCAGCAGAAAAGGCTTGCCAGCCGAAATATCTCCGGCCTGGCGCAGCTCCTCCTTTATAGCCCGCATTGCAGAATGGGCATCCTTGGCTTCGGCGTTGGCCTTCTTCAGGCTTTCTTGCTCCGCTCGGCGTTCTTTTTCAAGAACCTCATAGCGGTCGGTAACATCTTTCAGCTTCATGGCCATTTCGGCCATCTCCTACCTGCTTCGGCAGTGAGCAGCCCTTTCGGCTTCTAGCTCTTCGGCCGCCCTCAAGGCAGCCGCATCACTCCTTCTAGCCTGCTCCTTGGCTCGAGCAAGTTCTGCCTGAAGGCGCTCCATAGCAGCGGCACCATCTGCATTGAGCACACATGTTGTAAGGAGTGGGCTTCGGCTCCCTTACTAGGTGACCACGGATAAAAAACCTACCTTGTGACTCGTCAAGTCGCTTATTGACCAGCGCGATGTCCGCATCCGCAACGTCGAGTTGCCGCTTCAGTTCGGCAACTCCATCAGTCCGGCTGGCCACCAGACTATCCGCCACCTGCATAGGAAAGGTGACAATCAAATACCTGCGATTTTGATCCTCGGCATGCTGTCGCTCTCGACAACCTACCGAGTCTCGGGGGCTACTATCTATACAGGGCACACTTTATGTGTAAAACTGTCAAAAGGTATGTCATTTTTACATACCTCAAACCCCGCCAGCAAGCTTCTGACGGCATCATGCAACCCGCCTTTGGCGGATGAAATTCTTCCAATCACCATACTCATCAATGTACGGTGACCTTCTGAGATAGACGCCCTCTCAAGCAGATCCTTCAGCTCCCCCGGCCGCACACCAGTTGTTGCCGAACTCCCCGGCCCTGCCGGACTCGGGGATACCCTCCGTGATGACACCTCAGGTTCGTCCGCCCTATCCGATGGTGCGGCAGATGGAGGCGTATCTCTCTCCATCATCTCCGGACGAAGGTCCCCTGAAGATGAGCTCATCTGAGAAGGACGGAGATCCGAACTACAAGGTAAAACTTCGGTTATCCTCAGAAGCAAAAATAGGGATGTCTCTTATTACAGAACCCCCCTTTTTCTACTTACGGCTCGCTGGAGGGCTGATTCCTTAGGGGAGATAGTGCGGCCGGGGCCTCCCCAGACGCAGGACCCTCTGGTGAAGATCTCTTCCCCCGCTTCGAGGCCTTGGCCTCCGGGTTTTCGGAAGCAGTCCTCTTCTCCCCTTGGAAGGAGGGATTCTTGATCCCCCCTTTCTCAAAAGCCTCCTTGGTAGAGGCGGTAGTTCCTTTGTTTTCCCCTTCGCCTTCCTCTAAAGGCGCAACCTCCAGCATCCTGACCAGCACGGGATCCGACGCGATCTCCGGGAGGGGGGCCGGACACCGTATCAATTTCGCTTGCGCTATCCACTCCTGTTCAAGGAACGATTGGTTAAAAAGCAAATTCAAGAAGGTGCAAATGAACGGTGTGTCCGGACACAGGGGTACTTACTTGCGTATCCGGGCGATTGCAGCTTAGGCCGACGTCCTCGGTCAATTCCGGACACACCTCTTGTGATCCAAAGAACAATTTGTACATCTCCACGGGTGTCATACCCATGAAGTGTTGGAGAGCTTGTGGCCCCTCTGGATTGAATTCCCACAAGCGGAGGGGGCGACGCTTGCAGGGAAGAAGACGCCGAATCAGCATAACCTGCATTACTACGACCAGATTGATCTCCCTCTCTTGGAAGTCTCGAATCCGGCCCTGCAAGAGGGGAACGTCCTTTGACGCCCCCAGTTGAGCCCTTGGTTGACCCACGACATCAGCCGTTGTGGAGGGCCCGAGCGAAAGATGGGCGGCGGCTTCTGCATGCTGCCCCTAGGAACGGTAATATAGAACCACTCCTGTTGCCACAAGCCGAGCTCCTCTTGGAAAGAGCCCTCGGGCCATGGGGCATCAGCCCTTCTGCTTACAACCGCCCCGCCGCACTCTCCTTGACGCCCCTCGATCATCTTCGGCTCCACGTTGAAGGTCTTGAGCCACAAACCAAAGTGGGGAGTAGTGCGGAGGAAGGCTTCGCAGACGACGATGAATGATGAGATGTGGAGGATGGACTCCGGAGCCAGGTCATGGAATTCCAACCCGTAGTAAAACATGAGCCCTCTCACAAAAGGATCCATCGGGAAGCCTAAACCCCAACGGAGGTGAGACACAAACACGACGCTCTCGCCGGGCTCGGGAGTGGGAATAACTTGCCCTGGGACGGGCAACCTGTGCGAAATCTCGCAGGTCAGGTACCTGGCTTCTCTCAGGCTTAGCACGCCCTCTTTTGTGACGGAGGAGGGCATCCATCGGCCCTGTAGGCCAGAGCCGGACATTGTTGAAAGTCTGAGACACTCGAATCTGGGGCTCTGGGTGTTGGAGCTCGGGGCGAGAGGCGGATTCGATTGAGTGTTGAAGAAAAGAAACGTGCCTTGGTCCCATTATAAAGGGGGAGAATACCAAGAGCCGTCCCCATGGCCGTTTGGGACTCGCCTTCGATAGAGGAGGCGTGGCAACGAGCACGGTTGGGTTACCCACGTCCGTATTGATGGGAATCCCGGAATAAGGGGAACACGATCTCTGCTTCGACAAGACATGCCAAGGAAACCGCTTCGCTAAACGCGCTGAGGTGGTATAATAAAAACAATTCAAGTAAAGGCTTGGTGATGGCGTGACGTCATGTCCCAAAATACGTCAGCAGATTGAGCTTGTGTACACATTATTATCTCTATGGTGGTATGTGGAATTTATTTTGCAGAGCCGGACACTATCCTGGTGAACACAATCTTCTATGGATTATTCGGAGGAGGAACCCGCCTTGCAATGCCGAACAATATGCGCGCTGGACTCATCGTCATTGAAGCCTGGTTCAGGGGCTAGTGAGGGAGTCCTGGACTAGGGGGTGTCCGGATAGCCGGACTATCATCATCGGCCGGACTCCAAGACTATGAAGATACAAGATTGAAGACTTCGTCTCGTGTCCGGATGAGACTTTCCTTGGCGTGGAAGGCAAGCTTGGCGATACGGATATGTAGATCTCCTACCATTGTAACCGACTCTGTGTAACCCTAGCCCTCTCTGATGTCTATATAAACCGGAGGGTTTTAGTCCGTAGGAGGAACAACCATTACAACAATCATACCATAGGCTAGCTTCTAGGATTTAGCCTCCTTGATCTCGTGGTAGATCCACTCTTGTACTACCCATATCATCAATATCAATCAAGTAGGAGTAGGGTTTACCTCCATCGAGAGGGCCCGAACCTGGGTAAAAACATCGTGTCCCTTGTCTCCTGTTACCATCCGCCTAGACGCACAGTTCGAGACCCCCTACCCGAGATCCGCCGGTTTTGACACCGACAGGTGTCAAGACGGCTTTCCTTCATGGAAATTTAACCGAGGACGTGTATATGATACAGCCCGAGGATTTTGTCGATCCGACTAGCGCTAGTATGGTATGCAAGCTCAAGAGATCCATTTATTGGTTGAGGCAAGCATCTCTTAGTTGGAATGTTCATTTTGATGAGGTCGTCACTTGTCTCGGTTTCATCAAACGTGAAGAGGACACTTTTTTATACAAGAAGTTAAGTGGGAGCTCGATAGTGTTTTTCATCTTGTATGTGGATGACATATTATTGATCAGAAATGATGTTTCGTTGCGGAACTCGGTCAAGGAGTCATTGAATGGCAAGTTTTTGATGAAGGACCTTGGTGAGGCAGTGTATATTTTAGGCATTAAGATCTATAGAGATAGATCAAGGAGGCTGCTCAGCTTAAGCCAGAGCACGTACATAGATAAAGTGTTGAAGCAGTTCAACATGAGTGAGGCAAAGAAAGGGTTCTTGCCACTCTCACATGGTATAAGGCTAAGCGAGACTCAAAGTCCTTCGACATCTATGAGCGAAGCAAGATGAGTAGGATTCCATATGCATCGGCAATCGGATCCATCATGTATGCAATGATATGTACAATGCCTGATGTTGCTTTTGCAATAAGACTAACAACTAGATACCAGGCCAACCCAGGTGAGATTCACTGGGCAGCGGTAAAGACTATTTTGAAGTACCTGAAAAGGACTACAGAGATGTTCCTAGTTTATGGAGGTGAGGAAGAGCTCGTCGTAATGGGTTATGTCGATGCTAGTTTCCAAACCGACAGAGATGATTGTCGATCACAGTCCGGATTCGTGTACATCATGAATGGAGGAGCAGTGAGCTGGATGAGTTCCAAGCAAGATACGATGGCTGATTCTACCATAGAAGTCAAATACATTGCGGCTTGTGAAGCTGCAAAGGAAGGTGTTTGGATCTGGAACTTTCTGGATGATCTTGGTATTTTCCTAGCCTCGGTAAAAACATTGGACCTTTATTGTGATAATTCTGGTGCCATCGCACAAGCCAAGGAGCCGAGGAATCACCACAAGGTCATACACATAGATTGGAAATATCACCTGATACAAAAGATCATAAAGAATGGTGATGTAGAGTTATGCAAAATTCACACGGATGCAAATGTTGCAGATCCGTTGACTAAGCCACTTCCACAAGCCAAGCATGAGGGGCACGTTAGAGCTATGGGCATACGATGTCTATTTGATTGACTATAGTGCAAGTCGGAGACTGTTGGAGATATTCCCTAGAGGCAATCATGTATGATGATATTTCCTATGTGTTTATGGATAAAGATAGTCCTTGGGTGTAATCAATGATACTTGTTGGCAAGTACTTGACTTGTCTATGAGATCTTGTGTTGTATGATACATCCTAAATTGTCCCTAGTCGCAAGTGCCATGTTGGCACATGTCGAACTAGACTAGCATATGAGACGGTGGATGGCTCGGTCTCACTAGCCATGGAGCATTGGATGCTAACCGGGTAATATGGACTCGGAAGGATCTGGTCGGATTCAACATAGTCGAATCTGAGTCGAGATAAGGTCCGAGTCGGACAGACCCAATTATGAGACACAGCGATATGTCATCTGTGAGTCTCTAGTACAACATACGTTCTATGTCCTAAGACCTGAGCTGACGCATATACTCGGGATGGTGATAGACTTGCTTTGGGCCGACCAAACGCTACTCTGTGACTGGATAGTTACAAAGGTAGGTTTCGAGTTTTTCTAGACCCATACTGCGAGACATGGTCGAACAAGATGGGATTTGCCCCTCCGATCAGGAGAGATATACTCTGGGCCCCTCGTGTGATCTGACCAGGATAAGCATGGCCATGCGACAAGGATTATGAGATAATCCAGTTTGTGGTCGGCATCACTAGAACGAGAAAGAGGTCGGGCTAGCACAAGGATGACAGTCTCGCCTTGAGCCCGACAACATATATCATGAGGCAAAGGGAACAGAAGTGTGACACGTTGTATAGGTTTTCCTAACCAGCTTCATAGTCTGCTTGGTGGTCGGCATGCCTTGCTAGAGGCCGCTACCAACCGTGCAGGTCGGAGGTGATCTGAACCGTGACCAAGCCGACTTGAACCTAAGGGGTCGCGCGCTTAAGGGAAGGAACCTACGAGGTCAGTTTGGAGAACACTGGTCGGATGTGATCTGAGCTGGACTTGGAACGCGACCGAGTAACTTTGGGCTTTAGGATCTGTGCCAGGCCCAAGTGTTGAGCCCGAGACGAATCCCTATAAATAGTGGAGGTGCGGCACCCTTATTCATTTGATCGCTTTGGTGTCGTCACTAGGGTTTGCATGTGTTGCGAATAGACACCTCCACTTGCCGCCGGTTGTGTGATCGAACCTAGCAGTCCGTCGCATGACATTCCTCCTGCACGCGTAGATACCGTTAGAGGCGATGCACTTGCGCCGCTCCGGCGAACCTGTACGAGGGATCCAACGACCGGATGTTCGAGGGATATAGGACGAGGAGGAGATGAACCATGCGGATGCGCTGCCCCAACTCTTCTTCCGCTGCACGGCACTGCGCGTCTAGTGGTAATGATCTGTGATCCATTCCTATAGCATGTTCCTGGTTGTTCTGCGCGTAGGAAAGTTTTAATTTGCAGTCAACACACCCTACCGTAGAACCCAACAGTCCACACCCCTCCCCCCCCCCCCGAAGCCGCCCCACCGGCGCCCCAATCGACGGCCTCTAATCCTCTTCACCGACACCTTCCTCGACCCTACCGGAGCCGCTTCGCCGACACCATCCTCAACCCTATCGGAGTATCTTCGCCCATACCATTCTCAACCCTACCGGGGCCGCTTTGACAACTCACAAGTCCACAGCCTCAGATCTGCTTCCTTGCACCCTCATCCAACCTACCAGAGCAGCTTCTGACGCCCCGTCCACGGCCGCAGATCCGCATAGTCGACACCATCCTTAACCCAACAACCGGAGCATCTTCACCAACACCCTCGTCCACGGCCACAGATCCGCTTCGCTCACACCATAGTCCACCCTGCCGGAGCCGCTCCACAAACACCCTACTCGACGGTTCTAGATCTTCTTACCGGACCCCGACAGCCAGCGCAGTGTCATCACCCTTGACGTTTCTAACCTGATTCCCACCGTCTGGCAAGATTCCAAGCACCTGCCACGGCTTAGGTACTTGTCACCTTGAAACCCATCCAGCATCACCTGTCCAATGTACTTAAAATATACTAACAGGTCGATGTTACCTGTTATGCAGCTGGCAAAAACTACAAGGACGATGTTTCTTCTGGATCTAACAGCTTGGCCAACCAAGATCCTAGACTAAGGCATTGCTATGATCTTGTAAGTGTGTGTCTCTTCCTCTCTCTCTCTTGTATTGTTGTGTGCCTGCCCGCGTGCTTTGCTAGGATTTTCGACCAGCAATCCCTTTGTGCAGATAATGATTTCTACTACTGGCTGGTAAATTAGATATGTAGATGTCATACATGATACTACCTCATACCTCCGTTCCTAAATATAAGTCTTTCTAGAGATTCCACTATAGGCTACATACGGAGCAAAATGAGTGAATCTACACTTGAAATTGCATCTATATACATCTGTATGTGGTCCATACTGGAATCTCTACAAAGACATATATTTTGGAACAGAGGTAGTACATTACACAAAATCATAGGTGGCATGTAGGAATTCCAGTGCACTACATTAGGCTCCCTTAGAGTGCCTGCTAGTCCAGCACACAGAGTCATGGCTAGTTTATGCTACACACACAATCGTTAATTGGTGGTTTAAATATGCGCAAGGCATATGCAATGTATTATCATGTAGAGATGTCTAAAATTAGCCGTGTCAACTTGCAGATAGGGTTACACAATGAAAAAGTACAAGATGTATGTGGCAATTTCATGGAACATCGCAAAAAAGGAGAGGCGGCGGTGAGCCTATATAGTGTGCTATGGTAGGTGACACCTCCATCGCAATCATCGTTGGCATGTTATTTGCATGTCAGTTCTATTGGCCAAGTTACTTAGGGACAGTTATTACGAGTTATCCTAAGAAAATAAGCACATGTGAATATAAGCTCCAGGTAATAAGCCAACCAGTTCTTTTCATTGCCTTCCTTTTCAGCTTATCTTTGGTATGATCAGTGAAAAGTCTAGATTGCATTATATTTTGTCATTTTGCTGCCCATATGAAAATTAATTTGACTTGCAAACATCACAAATTGAATCTAGTGCAGTAACTAATATGATAGGAAAACAAACCATCACTATTTGTTCAAAATGCAAATACAAATATACCATCTATTTTTGGCACAATCTACTTTGGTCAATGTCTTCCATAGAGATCCCATCGCCTAATTTAAACGAAGAATGCATGACCCACATTTAAATGAAGAACACTTATTCACTGAAATTCGATGGTCCAAGTGGCTGGTTATTATCATATAGCAGCAGCACCTGAAAGCATCATATAGCAGCAGCAGCAGCTCATAGCAACTCATCATACAGCAGCAGCAGCAGCAGTGTGCAATTCATCATATACCAACAGTAGCTCATAGCAATTCATCATATAGCAGCAGTAGGAGCAGCTCATAGCAATTCATCATATAGCAGCAGCAGGAGCAGCTCATAGCAATTCATCATATAGTAGCAGCAAGAGCAGCTTATAGCAACTCATCATATAGCAGCAGCAGCAGCTCATAGCAATTCATCATATAGCAGCAGTAGCTCATAGCAAATCATCATATAACAGAAGCAGGAGCAGCTCATAGCAATGCATCATATAGCAGCAGCAGAAGCAGCTCATAGAAATTCATCGTATAGTGGATCAGAATGAAAATTTGGCAAAAAATCAGAGGAGATCCTCACCTTGTTGGATGAGCTCATCCTTCAACAGCACCTCAAGGCCACGACCTGGGAGGAGGGAAGGGGCAATAAGGTGCCTTCTACCATAGTGTGGCATCAGCTGTAGTTGTGTGGCGCCCGCCGGAGTAGTATGTTGGACGGACCACGGTGGAGCACCTGCTGGAGACCATGAGAATGAGGGGCGGCGCCAAAGGGAGGAGCAGCCAGGGAGATTTGGCCCTACCCACCGGCCATGAAGCCTAGCTAGGCAGAGCACCATCAAGGACCAGGCCAGATGGGACCAGTGGCGATGGCTCGCTGGAGGAACCCTAGCGATGCAGGCAGGGGATCGAGGTAGAGGGAAAGGGGGAGAAGATGCAAGTAGGCAGGGCAATGAACGCTTGCGTGTTTGTTTTTACTTCACGGTTAGGTGTGATGCGGGCGAGCAGTTGCATTTTGAGTGTAATATAGGCAGACAACAGAGTCATTTCACTATTCCCCTTTGAGGGAGTCCTGGACTAGGGAGTGTCCGGATAGCCGAACTATCATCATTGGCCAGACTCCAAGACTATGAAGATACAAGATTGAAGACTTCGTCCCATGTCTGAATGGGACTTTCCTTGGCGTGGAAGGCAAGCTTGGTAATACGGATATGTAGATCTCCTACCATCGCAACCGACTCTGTGTAACCCTAGCCCTCTTCGGTGTCTATATAAACCGGAGGGTTTTAGTCCATAGGACGAACAACAATTATACCATAGGCTAGCTTCTAGGGTTTAGCCTCCTTGATCTCGTGGTAGATCTACTCTTGTACTACCCATATCATCAATATCAATCAAGTAGGAGTAGGGTTTTACCTCCATCGAGAGGGCCCGAACCTGGGTAAAAACATCGTGTCCCTTTTCTCCTGTTACCATCCGCCTAGACGCACAGTTCGGGACCCCCTACCCGAGATCCGCCGGTTTTGACACCGACATTGGTGCTTTCATTGAGAGTTCCTCTGTGTCGTCACCTATAGGCCCGATGGCTCCTTCGATCATCAACAACGACGCGGTCCAGGGTGAGACTTTTTCTTCCCAGACAGATCTTCGTATTCGGCGGCTTTGCACTGCGGGCCAATTCGCTTGGCCATCTGCAGCAGATTGAAAGCTATGCCCCTGGCCATCAGGTCAGGTTTGGGAGTTTGAACTATACGGCCGACATCTGTGGAGACTTGATCTTCGACGGATTCGAGCCACAGCCGAGCACGCCGCACTGTCACGATCGGCATGACCTAGCTCTGCTGCCGGACAGTGCCCTGGAGGCCGCACAAGAGTCCGCTCCGACCCTTAACTCGGAGCCGACTGCGCCGATCGAGGATGGGTGGCTAGACACCGCCTCGGGGGCTGCTACCTCTACGGTGATGGAGCCGAATACCGACCCTGTCCCTTGTGAAGCTCGTGACTCCGAGGTGCCGGACTCCTCGCCGGACTCCGAACCTCCCGCGCCCCTACCAATCGAATCCGATTGGGCGCCGATCATGGAGTTCACCGCTGCGGACATCTTTCACCATTTGCGTTTTGGTGACATCCTGAATTCGCTAAAGTATCTCTCGTTATCAGGAGAGCCCTGGCCGGATTTCCGTCAGGACGGTTGGGATGCGGACGATGAAGAAATTCAAAGCCCACCCACCACCCACTTTGTAGCCACTGTCGACGACCTAACCGACATGCTAGACTTCGGCTCCGAAGACATCAACGGTATGGACGACGATGCCGGAGACGACCAAGAACCAGCGCCTACGGGGCACTGGAAAGCCACCTCTTCATACGACATATACATGGTGGACATCCCAAAGGATGGGAATGGCGAAGGAACAACGGAGGAAGACCCCTCCAAGAAACAGCCTAAGTGCCGGCGTCAGCGGCGCTGCTCTAAATCCCGCCACAGCAAGAATGGAGATTCCGGCACCGGAGACAATAACACCCCGGACAGTGCCGAAGACAACCCCCTCCAGCAAGATTCAGCACAGGAGGATGAAGAAGCCAGCCCTCATGAGAGAGCGGCAGACGAAGAGGTAGAGGACGATAATTACATGCCTCCCTCCGGAGACGAGGCAAGCCTCGACGACGACGAATTCGTCGTGCCTGAGGATCCCGTCAAACAAGAGCGTTTTAAACGCAGGCTTATGGCCACGGCAAACAGCCTCAAGAAAAAGCAGCAACAGCTTAGAGCTGACCAAGATTTGCTAGCCGACAGGTGGACTGAAGTCCTTGCGGCCGAAGAGTATGAACTCAAACGCCCCTCCAAAAGCTACCCCAAACGCAAACTGCTGCCCCGATTAGAGGAGGAAGCATACAAACCTACATCACCAGCGCACAATACGGCCGACCGGCCACCTCGTGGCCGAGACAGAGAGGCCTCTAGACCCTCCCCTAAAACCGTACCCCGGCATCGCTCGAAAAGTACAAAGCCACGGGGGAATGCGCCAGACTTGCAAGACATATTGGAGGATAAGGCAAGACAATCAAGATTGGTCTACGGATCGCGTGGGCACCCCACGATACGCGACGACAACCGTCGCACCGGATACAGCAACTCCGGCCGAGCCGAACACAATAGACAAAGCTCGCTTGAGCTACGTCGTGATATAGCCCAATACAGAGGCGCCGCACACCCACTATGCTTCACAGACGAAGTAATGGATCATCAAATCCCAGAAGGGTTCAAACCCGTGAACATTGAATCCTACGATGGCACAACAGACCCATCGGTTTGGATCGAAGACTATCTCCTTCATATCCACATGGCCCGCGGCGACGATCTTCACGCCATCAAATACCTCCCACTCAAGCTTAAAGGCCCATCTCGGCATTGGCTTAACAGCCTGCCAGCAGAATCAATTGGGTGTTGGGAGGACCTGGAAGCCGCATTCCTTGATAACTTCCAGGGCACATATGTGCGACCACTAGACGTTGATGACCTAAGCCACATAATTCAGCAGCCAGACGAATCGGCCAGACAATTCTGGACACGGTTCTTAACCAAGAAAAATCAAATCGTCGACTGTCCGGATGCAGAGGCCCTCACAGCCTTCAAGCATACCATCCGCCACGAGTGGCTTGCCTGGCACCTAGGACAGGAAAAGCCGAAATCCATGGCAGCCCTCACATCACTCATGACCCACTTCTGCGCGGGAGAGGACAGCTGGCTAGCCCGCAGTAATACCTCAACAAAAATCCTGGCAGTCCGAATACTAAGGACCGCAATGGCAGGTCACGTTGCAACAAGCACAAACGCCGCATTAACGGCGATAATACTGAGGATACGGCAGTCAACGCCGGATTCAGAGGCTCCAAACCTGGTCAGCGGAAAAAGCCATTCAAAAGAACTACTCCAGGTCCGTCCAATTTGGACCGAATACTCGATCGCTTGTGCCAGATACACGGCACCCCCGAAAAGCCAGCTAATCACACCAACAGGGATTGTTGGGTATTCAAGCAGGCAGGCAAGTTGATTGCCAAAAACAATGACAAGGGGCTGCATAGAGATGATGAGGAAGAGACCCGGCCGCCGAACAAAAGAGGACAGAAGGGTTTCCCCCCACAAGTGCGGACGGTGAACATGATATACGCAACCCACATACCCAAACGGGAGCGGAAGCGTGCACTCAGGGACGTATACGCGATGGAGCCAGTCGCCCCAAAGTTCAACCCATGGTCCTCCTGCCCGATCACTTTTGATCGAAGGAACCACCCCACCAGCATCCTCCATGGCGGGTTCGCCGCATTGGTTTTAGACCCAATCGTCGATGGGTTTCACCTCACTAGAGTCCTGATGGACGGCGGCAGCAGCCTGAACCTGCTTTACCAGGATACAGTGCGCAAGATGGTCATAGACCCCTCAAGGATTAAACCCACAAAGACGACCTTCAAGGGCGGCATACCAGGTGTAGAGGCCAATTGTACAGGCTCAGTTACACTGGAAGTGGTCTTCGGATCACCGGATAACTTCCGAAGCGAGGAGTTAATCTTCGACATAGTTCCGTTTCGCAGCGGCTACCATGCACTCCACGGACGAACCGCGTTTGCAAAGTTCAATGCGGTGCCGCACTACGCATACCTCAAGCTCAAGATGCCAGGGCCTCGAGGAGTCATCACGGTCAACGGAAACACTGAACGCTCCCTCCGAACGGAGGAACACACAGCGGCTCTTGCGGCAGAAGTGTAGAGCAGCCTCTTAAGGCAATTCTCGAGTCCGGCCGTTAAGCGACCGGACACTGCTAAGAGTGCCCGAGTAACCCACAACAAGATCACCTGGCACGTTCCGAGCATGCGTAGCAATGCGGCCCCAACCCCAGCCCTCGCAAAATTGCAAGACCAGTACTTCGCGTACATCATTACGCTCTGGACATACCATGGGCATAGGGGGAGGGGCATTTCCATGGCAGGCCCAGAGTGCGGCTCAACCACACCAAGGGCTCCCAAGTGTGTCATCATTTTTCTTTCCTTTTTTCTTATTATCCTCAGGACTCCATTTACCAGAGGCCCTGTCCGGCAGCAGACCTGCCGAACTCACGATGCAACAGCCAGAGAAGGAGAAGAGCTACGACGCGAAACCAGGTGGTCTCCATTAAGAGCATTATACCTGTTTTATATATGCCATTCCGCAGACTACCCCTGGAGGGGGACATACTAAATAGTTCCATCCCTTGCTTATCACTCTACTTGTATCGTTCTACATCCATGGCAGTATTTTTTGAATAAACAATGCATTGCTTTTTGCCTATAATCGCATTCCTTTCTTATACATATGTTCATTTATGACATGTTGCATCCGTACACTTTGGTACGGCCAAATACACCAGCGGCTTAAGTTCCCCACATTATGGTGTGATAAGTCCGAACACTTTCCCAAGTGCGGCACCCCGAACTTATAGCATTATATGCATCGGCTCCGAATCAAGTCTTGGGTCAATAGTTGGATTTGACCGGCTCCCGTGTTTTGGTACCTTACGTTCTGTTATATCGGCTAAGGTAGCGCTGGGAGAACCATTGCGATTGTGCCCCAGTTGAGCTGGGCGAGCACCTCAGTGGAGAAAGCTAAAACTGACCGTCATGATGGGGCAAGAGCCGGTCGCTGTTCGAGAGGTTTTTTCGAGTCCCTAAAGACTTGTGCCGCTTAGAGCGAGGAACCGGCTTTGTCCGGCCTAGGCATGGATAGCGCCCCGAATTCGGCCTTCCAAACACTAGGGGCTTCACCGAAATTTAAAATTATAGAATTCTATGGCTAAGTGAGAGTGTTCAAGCATTATAAGTCCGGTTGCCCCGTTCGTTGTGTTGAGCGCCTCCCTAGATGGACCCAAAAATGGGAACAAGAGCGCTCAAGTTTATCCCGAACACCCCAGCACTCGTGGCATGGGGGCTGAAGCCGACGACTTGCCATCTCTCAGATTTGATAAACGGCCGCACAGAAGGTAATATATTAAATTAACAAGCGTTGCTTAGTGCATATGAACAAAGTTTTCGGCGCACAGGATAACAAAATGCGAGTCTACTCAAATATTACATCTTTGGAGCACTCACCCTCAATAATGCGGGCACCCTTCAGGACACCCTTATAATACATCTCGGGCGTGTGATACTCCTTGCCCGGCGGTGGCGCGTCCGTCACAAGCTTCTCAGCATCCATCTTGCGCCAGTGCACTTTAGCACGGGCAAGGGCCCGACGGGCACCTTCAATGCAGGCGGAATGCTTGATGACTTCAACCCATGGACAAGCATCCACCAGCCGCCGCACCAGGCCGAAGTAGCTCCCAGGCATGGCCTCTTTGGGCCATAGCTGAACTATGAGGCCCTTCATGGCATGTTCGGCCACCTTGTGGAGCTCGACCAGCTGCTTCAGCTGGTCGCTAAGGGGCACCGGATGTCCGGCCTCAGCATACTGAGACCAGAACACCTTCTCCGTCGAGCTCCCCTCCTCGGCTCTGTAGAAAGCGGCAGCATCGGACACGCTACGGGGAAGATCTGCGAACACTCCTGGAGAGCTCCGAATTCAGGTAAGTAATAGGTAATTCACTTTTACATACTTGCTTTGCATGAAGAATGCCTTACCCGCCGCTATTTTCTTCAATGCCTCGATTTCCTGGAGGGCCTTGTGGGCTTCGGCCTTAGCGGCTTTGGCACTCTCAAGAGCCGACGCAATCTCGGACTCTCGAGTCTTCGAGTCACGCTCCAAACTCTCGTGTTTTTCCACGAGAGCCTGGAGCTCTTGTTGTACCTCCGCCACCCGCGCATCCTGCTTCTCTCGCTCGGCTCGTTCTGCGGCCGCATTGAGTTCGGCCGCGGACACCGCCTCCTTCAGGGTCGCCACCTCGTTCGTAGCCCCTAGAGTACCCACGTTATCCTTGTCATTTCTCTTGCAACCAAATCCTTTTCTGTAAGGTACAACTGTAATAGGGTGTTACTCACCTTCCTTGTCCTCGAGCTACTTCTTGGAATGGCCGAGCTCGCTCTCGGACCGCTCGAGGCTCTGCTTCAAGGTATTGACCTTCGTAGTCAATGCGGCAGAGGTCAGCAGCACAGCCTGCATTCCCATATTGACATATTTTTTAAGACTCCCGCGTATATCTTTTTAGATCCTCAGTCCGACTTTTCTTTCCGAACACCGAACCGAGCATCAGGGGCTACTGTCTATGCGGTATTATATTACATATCTTAAAATTCTTACGTCAAAGCCTGTTAGAAGGCTGCTGCAGGCTTCGGTCAGCCCGCTTTTGGCGAGCTGAACCTTCTGAATCACCGAACTCATGACAGTGCGGTGTTCCTCTTTGATGGAAGCGCCGTTGAGCGCCTCCAGCAAGTTATCCGGTGCCTCCGGTTGGACGGAGGCCGCCGGCGTCACAGTCTTGCCCTTCTTACGAAGGGGCCGCCCGCCGGACTCCAGAACCACTGCAGGTTCTGGTGCAGAGTCCGGTCCAAAGTCCGGGAGGTTGCCCTATGGCACCTCCGGGGCCTCCTCCTCCTGGTGGGTCCCTTTCCGGGATCCCACCTCGGCGTCGTCGGCATCACGGGGGGAGGAGGCGGCCGGAAGTGAAGTGCTATTCACATTCGACATGCCCAAGGACCCGCTCGACGAAGCGGGAAGATCGTCCTTAGGCGGACTACAAGGTTGTATGCGGCGTTAAAAGATGCTATGCGACAAAAAGAAAATTATGATTTATTCAGGAGTCTGGATACTTACGATCTCGCCAGGGGCTTGGCCCTTGAGGGCCACTCCTCGTCGCCGTCGCCGGTGTTGGTAGAGAAGTCCGGGGGAAGGGTCCTTCCCTTCTTGGACCCTTCGGCCTCCCCCGTTGGGGAGGCCTTCCTCTTCTTCTCTCCCCCCGCTGGGGGAGAGGCCTCTTTCTTCTCCTCCTCGTCCTCGTGGGAGGAGTCCGCCTCGGAGTCATCGGACGATGAATCCGATAACACCTAGCGCCGGGAACTCCTCCGGGTTCCCGTGGCCTTCTTCTTGGCCTTCTTCTCCGACACCACGTAAGGTGCCGGGACCAGCAGCCCTGTCAGACGGGCGTCCGCTGGGTCTTCTGGAAGGGGAGCCGGACAGTTAACCTGTCCGGACGTCTCCTGCCAGGCCTGGTAAAGGTATTGGGAGTTTAGATCCCACATAGAGTCAAACTATGAACAGCGAGTGTCCCATAAAGGATAACCTGGCTTACCTCGCCAGCCGGACGCTGCGAGCTGAATCCGCGATCTTCGATAGCGGATGCGGGAGCCTCGGCACCCTTGACCAGCACCCTCCAGGCCTCTTCGTACGTAGTGTCGAAGAGCCCGCTCAAGGTCTGGTGTTGTGCCGGATTGAACTCCCACAAGTTGAAGTCCCGCTGTTGGCAGGGGAGAATCCGATGGATGAGCATGACCTGGATTATGTTGATAAGCTTGAGCTTCTTGTTCACTAGGGTTTGGAGACAGGATTGAAGTCCGGTCAGCTCTTCTGAATTACCCCACAGCAGGCCCTTCTCTTTCCAGGAAGTGAGCCGCATGGGGATGCCAGATATGAATTCAGGGGCCGCTGCCCATTCAGGGTCACGCGGCTCGGTGATGTAGAACCACCCCGATTGCCACCCTTTGATGGTTTCCACAAAGGCGCCCTCGAGCCAAGTGACGTTGGGCATATTGCCCACCATGGCGCCTCCGCACTCCACTTGGCTGCCCTTCACAACCTTCGGCTTGACATTGAAGGTCTTTAGCCACAAGCCGAAGTGGGTCTATATGCAGAGGAAGGCCTCGCACACGACGATAAACGCCGAGATGTTGAGGATGAAATTCAAGGCCAGATCATGGGAATCCAGGCCGTAGTAGAACATGAGCCCCCGGACAAAGGGAAGGAGTGGGAAGCCCAGTCCGCGGAGGAAATGGGGAAGAAATACCACCCTCTCATGGGGCTTGGGGGTGGGGATGAGCTGCCCCTCGTCGGGGAGCCGGTGCGCGATATCGCTGGACAAATATCCGGCGCTGCGCAGCTTCTTGATGTGTCCCTCCGTAACGGAGGAGGCCATCCACTTGCCTCCCGCTCCGGACATGGTTGGAGAAGGTTGAGGTGAGATGTGCGGACATGGGCGCTGGAGCTCGAGTGCGCGGAGATGGATAAGCAAAGGAGGAAGAAGGCGTAGGTAAAAAGGTGGATCCTTATCCCCTTATATATGGGCGGACGAAACTATGCGTCCCCACCGGCCTGGTAAAACTCGCTTATCTCCCAAGCGTCGCAATCAATGGCGCGGTTGGGTTACCCATGTCCGTATTGATGGGAATCCCAGAATAAGGGGAACACGATCTCTGCTTCGACAAGACGTGCCAAGGAAACCGCTTCGCTAAACGCGTTGAGATGGTATGACAAAAACGATTCGAGTAAAGGCTTGGCCGTGGTGTGACGTCACGCCACGAAATACGTGAGCAGATTGAACTCGTGTAAATATTATTCTCTCTATGGTGGTATGTGGAATTTATTTTGCAGAGCCGGACACTATCCTGGTGTTCACAATCT
This sequence comes from Triticum aestivum, assembly GCF_018294505.1. Taxonomy (NCBI): domain Eukaryota; kingdom Viridiplantae; phylum Streptophyta; class Magnoliopsida; order Poales; family Poaceae; genus Triticum; species Triticum aestivum. The sequence continues at coordinate 524,609,122 of NC_057801.1, forward strand.
TCTATGAATTATTCGGAGGAGGAACCCGCCTTGCAATGCCGAAGACAATATGCGTGTCGGACTCGTCGTCATTGAAGCTTGGTTCAGGGGCTACTGAGGGAGTCCTGGACTAGGGGCTGTCCGGATAGCCGAACTATCATCATTGGCCAGACTCCAAGACTATGAAGATACAAGATTGAAGACTTCATCCCGTGTCCGGATGGGACTTTCCTTGGCGTGGAAGGCAAGCTTGGTAATACGGATATGTAGATATCCTACCATTGTAACCGACTTTGTGTAACCCTAGCCCTCTCCGGTGTCTATATAAATCGGAGGGTTTTAGTCCATAGGACGAACAACAATCATACCATAGGCTAGCTTCTAGGGTTTAGCCTCCTTGATCTCGTGGTAGATCTACTCTTGTACTACCCATATCATCAATATCAATCAAGCAGGAGTAGGGTTTTACCTCCATCGAGAGGGCCCGAACCTGGGTAAAAACATCATGTCCCTTGTCTCCTGTTACCATCCGCCTAGATGCACAGTTCGGGACCACCTACCCGAGATCCGCCGGTTTTGACACCGACACCCTTCCCTTCAATGTTTTGTGAGCTTCTACCCAAAACACCCCCATCCAAAGCGAAATAAGTTAAGCCCAAGCCCATAATTCAAAAATGACTTATTTACATCTCTTATGGCTTATTTTGACAATAAGCTCTGAAAAGGTGGAATAGAACTGGTCCTTAACCAGCAATGCAATTGTGTGTGCAATGATGAATCACTCCTGCCTGCTATAATGTACATTTAGGCATCATCATACATGGCATAACCTAATAGATGTGCATTCCATTGTAGAATCTAGAATATGCAATGTTTATGTTAGTTCATACGTTGCACATGATGTTTAAATGCCCCTTAAATCTGGTCAGTCAAGTGATGGTCTTTAAGCCTCCTTCTTTGCTTCTTTTCTTGATATGTAAGATTTGCTCACACATCTGTTCAATTGCTTGTTTGCATCAGCCAGCCATGCCAAGATTGTTTGCTTTGATTACTTGTTGTTCTTGACCTAACACTCCAACAGAACGTGTCAACGATTTAAACACTAAGGGCTGCTGTAGTGGGGGCTTGTCTAACTCATAGATGACATAAAGATTTGGTTGTACACTAAAGTAGGCTCTCCGGGAGTACCAGGAGATCGAGTTCGAATGTATGCCTAGTTTTTACATAGTGCACACATAGTAAATGCTCATTTCATTGTGTGCAAGTGCAAGAGATGTGGCATGTTTCATTATGTGGTGTTGTTTTGTTACAATCTCATCCTTTTGTGTTGTTCGCAGACTGGAAAGTATGCATATTTATCTTCCAAGGAGACAAGTAGCTAGTTTGTGTCACCTTGCAGAGGGGGTGCAATGAAGATAAGATTGAGGATTTCCAAGTACAAGATGTTAGGAAGGAGCCTTGCAAGAGAAGTAGGAGCAGCGCTGAGCCTATTCAACCAGTTAAGGTAAGTCACTGTATCCAACTCAACAGTTCAATTCCTGGTTTGTTTCAGGCATAGTTAATTTGCTCTTTTCAATTGCTTTATTTTTCCTCAGTTAATGAGATGCCCAAACAATGATGCCTAATGCCGGGTACTTGTATAACTATTAGTTGACATAATTAAAGGCCTTACCATTTAATTACTCTGGCAAAGTGTGCCTGAAGCTTTGAAGTCTATTAACCTACTACTACTGCATGAGGCTCACAATCTAGTTTATTATACTAGGCTAATGATTACATAGTTTTGTTTGTTGTAGTAGCTTTGTATGAATCCCTCTGCTGTTCATTATGCTCCCTAAGACTTTAATTGAGCTATAGAATGGCCAACTTCTTGCTTACTTATACGCAATGTGTTGTCTAAATTTGTAACTTGTCTGTGTTTTGGATTTGGCCCCAACATCATGCTCCTCTGGTGAGCTAAGAGAGATTTCTGTATGCAGGCTGCACTACCATTTTTAAATTTTTTAAAATATCACCTGCTTATGCTTCATGATGTGTAACATTATTGTTAGTCTTGTTTTGCCATGTAAAAAATAGTCTGTCTTGCTCGCTTCACTGTTGTAACTATATTTTTTTGCCTTGGTCATGTGTACTTATAGAAACATTTTAGGATGAAGTAACATCAACACAAAGATCTGCGAGCAGTGCGGCATGGCTGTTACCGAATGATTGTGGATTGGAATTGGAATGTGTTGATGCTCTCGAGCATCAACTAGAGGTGGCAAGACAACGTGTACATGATTGTCAACGTATAATCAACAAGTTGAGACTGGGCATGCAGGTATTATATACAGGAGTCCAAAAAATGAAACAAGACACTGAGGTAACCACGAAGGAATTGGAGATTTTGCAGACTAAAATTTGTGCTATCTGAATCCGGCCAATCCTATTTTCTAAGGACATTATAGTTCAGATGGTTAGTTCTGTTGATGCATGTCCATGATGTATGAGCTTTATTTGTCCAGTGTATGTAATTTGTTGTTTTGTGTATGCTTTTTTATCATTGGTGCCGAACTATAATGCCCAGTGGGTATATTCGGCTGTAATTTCTGTATTGTATAGTGTAGGATTATTCTACGTTTCTATGCCTTAGTCTTTTTATTGTATAGTGTATGTTTTTCAAAGGTTGTAGTATAGAGTAGGATAATTCTTGAATATGCTATGTCGTTGAAATGGGGGCTAACACGCCCAAACATTTCCTGGACGCCATACAAACGAACAAACATGTGTAGTCAAAGCGGGCCTTAATTGGGCTGGTCAAAATAATATTAAGTGGATCCCAAATGATGTGTCCCATCGTAACAATGGCTCTTAGCAGGCCGTTAACAGGCCAAAAGCTCTATAGGGCCGTATAAATGGAAATGGCCCGCGGGCCTCTAGCGGGCCGAAATTTATGTCAATTTTGTATCGGCCCTTTTACTTTACGGGCCAGTAAGAGGATGAAAGTGTTATGGGCCAGAGGAGGCCCAATTTGCAAACTAGGCTTTTAATAGGCCGAAAGTCGTGTTGGGCTGAAATGATGCCCTGCGGAACATGGGCCCCTAATGGACCTAAAGTCAAAGGCCCAACTGTTGTGTCAGTCATTAACAGGCCGAGAGACAAAATGGGCTAGGAGTTGGCCCATTTACCGAAAGGGTCGAGGGCAGGCCTAAAGTCACAGCGGGCTAGAATTGGCCCAACTACGAAATGGGCCGAGAAAAGGTAGAAAGACATTCCGGGCCGTTAATGGGCTGGAACTGACGATGGCCTGCTAACAGGCTGAAAGAAGCTCGAGCCATAATTGGGCCCAAAGATGTAGTGGGCCGTTAACGGGCTAAAACTGACGATGGGTCGGAAATTGTCAAACCTAGAATGGGCCTTTGATGGGTCGATTCTGTGTAACTTGTATGGGCCGTGCTTGTAAATGGGCCTGACTCAAGTAGGCCGCTAATGGGCCAGCCCGCTTATTTTGACAAGCCCAGCCTTTTAACCTAAATGGGCCATTATTGGGCCAAGACACGTGTCGATGTATCATAGGTGCGTTCCGTCCATTTGCTAGATTACAACTGTCCGAACGCCGGGCCGACACATGGATCTGCCGGCCAATGACAATTTTACATGTGGTAAATCCCCATTGGTCTACGCTGTTAACGGGTTATCGGATCCAAACCGGAACCCGATAGCTTAACAGCGACCCGTTACAGTGGATGCCACGTGTCGGTAACCCTTGACGAAAGCACTTCTATGACGTGTGATTTATCGTCATAGAAGTGGACACTTCCGTGATGATAATTTTGGTAATGTCTGGAACACTTCTACGACAGCACAAATATGACTATCTTGATTCTGTCATAAAATCGTCATGGATGTACATGCATGACAGAAAACATGACTGAGGGAGTCCTGGACTAGGGGGTGTCCGGACAGCCGGACTATCATCGTCAGCCGGACTCCAAGACTATGAAGATACAAGATTGAAGACTTCGTCCTGTGTCCGGATGGGACTTTCCTTGGCGTGGAAGGTACGCTTGGCGATACGGATATGTAGATCTCCTACCATTTTAACCGACTCTATGTAACCCTAGCCCTCTCCGGTGTCTATATAAACCGATGGGTTCTAGTCCATAGGACACAACAACCATTACAACAATCATACCATAGGCTAGCTTCTAGGGTTTAGCCTCCTTGATCTCGTGGTAGATCCACTCTTGTACTACCCATATCATCAATATCAATCAAGCAGGAGTAGGGTTTTACCTCCATCGAGAGGGCCCGAACCTGGGTAAAAACATCGTATCCCTTGTCTCCTGTTACCATCCGCCTAGACGCACAGTTCGGGACCCCCTACCCGAGATCCGCCGGTTTTGACACCGACATTGGTGCTTTCATTGAGAGTTCCTCTGTGTCGTCACCGATAGGCTTGATGGCTTCTTCAATCAACAACAACGCCATCTAGGGTGAGACTTTTCTCCCCGGACAGATCTTTGTATTCGGCGGCTTTGTACTGCGGGCCAATTCACTTGGCCATCTGGAGCAGATCGAAAGCTACGCCCCTGGCCATCAGGTCAGATTTGGGAGCCTAAACTTCACGGCTGACGTCTGCGGAGATTTGATCTTCGACAGATTCGAGCCACAGCCGAGCGTGCCGCACTGTCATGATGGGTATGATCTAGCTCTGCCGCCGGACAGTGCCTTGGAGGCCGCACACGAATCCGCTCCGACCTATAGTTCGGAGCCGATCGCGCAGATCGAGGACGGGTGGCTGGACACCGCCTCGGGAACTGCAACTCCTACGGCGATAGAGCCGAATACCGACCTTGTCCCTTACAAAGCTTGTGACATCGAGGTGCCGGACTCCTTGCCGGACTCCGAGCCTCCGGCGCCCCTGCCAATCGAATCCGATTGGGCGCCGATTATGGAGTTCACGGCTGCGGACATCTTTCATCACTCACCCTTTGGCGATATCCTGTCAGGACCCCGACTCGATGTCACATCGATCTAGCCGGTAACACCTCATATCACTTTGCGGCCTCACGCACGGTATCCCCACGGGTGTCGCCTTACCTTTGCCCGGGACCGTTTGCGCCTTTTGGCTCACGTATATGATAGTGTCGCTAGCATCCATATGATAAGGAGCCCGGGCTGACATGACTAGTCGTAAACCCAAAGTGGCACAGACTTACAGGGACAGGCATCCATGACCCAGCTTCGAACGTGTCGGTCATCAGCAAGTGGGTCCGGGCTGTAGCACTGGGCTAGCAGGACTCCGGTAAACCGGGCTGTAGCGGGCTAACAGGACTCCGGTACTCAAAGCGTGACATTTCCCCGAAGGGACAGACACAGGAACGAAGAAGGACACATGCCGGCCAGCCTAAGTGTTCCAGAGCAGTAGCAAGCTACCATGGCTCAGCGGTAACACTAGGAGACATTTCCCGGTAAGAGAGGCTACTAAAGATAAACAACTAGATAGTCAGATCCCACACATACCAAGCATTTCAATCATACACACAATATGCTCGATATGTGCAAATACAACGAAGCATCACAACATGACTCTACGACACAAGTACTTTATTTAAGGCTCAGGGAGCCATACATAACATACACAAAGGTACGGGTCTCACGACCCAACATACAAGTCATACAGTCATACAAACCAGCAGCGGAAGTACATTGTCTGAGTACAGACAACTAGTAAAATAAAAGAGGCTTGGAAAGCCTAGCTATACTACGTGGTCCATCACAAGCTCAGGGTCACCACCTGGGTCCTTAGCCTACTCGTTGATGTCAACGTCTACATAGAACCCATCAGAAGGGGTTGCAGCGTCTTCTGTAAAAATGTAGATTATAGCAACATGAGTACAAAGGTACTCAGCAAGACTTACATCAGATCCTACATACATGCATATTATCAAGAAGGGTTGGTGGAGTTATTGCAGCAAGCCAGCTTTGACTCTTGGCTAGACTATCCTACGATACTCCAACTTGAAATGGTTTTGCGCACACGAGTCCACTACTCACCACTTCAATACACTACCGAGGATCCACCTCCGTCTTCCTACGGAAGGGCCATCCTCGGCACTCACACTTATCTTGAGGCTTTTAGTAGTTTCCATTTACTTGTCTATGAACTGTATAGGCAACCAAGTAGTCCTTTACCGCGGACGCGGCTATTCGAATAGATCATGTTAACCCTGCAGGGGTGTACTTCTTCATACACGCTCTCACCACTTACCGTCGTTTACACGACATGTACTCGGCAACCTTCAAGCGGAAGCCCAACGTGGGTGTCGGCCACGACCTACCTAATCACCTAAGCCTCCAGTCCAGGTTTATCGCCTATTCAGGTTCCATCCGCAGGGAGTCCGGCCGAGGTTTCCCATACGGCCCCGAACGATGTGAACAGGGTTCCCGAGATACCTAACGGGTATTCGGTACACCCGGCCACGTACCTACCGCATCACAGCCCACCCCTACGGTCAGCGCTGTCCACGGCCTCCAGTAGGCTACAAACACCAGAAACTACTTGCAACTCCTGGACGGAGAACTAGGGTGAATAAGAAGCCGAGAGGGTCCATTGGTTTCGGGCCCAATGCATGGTAGTAGCTGATTCTTAAATCACACATACAGATCTCAGTGCTTAAGGTCGGCTTCAATGAAACAACCCACCATGTACTCCTACATGGCCTCTCATCGATACCTTTACCAAATCGTGTTCACCACACCACTCTCATTACCGACATAATCATTTCACTCTAGCCCATCACCCAGATGAACCAGACCTGACACGACTCTAAGCATAGCAGGCATAGCAAGGTAGGAACAACACATACATATGGCTCAATCAACTCCTACACATGCTAGTGGGTTTCATCTAGTTACTGTGGCAATGACAGGTCATGCAGAGGAAATGGGTTCAACTACCGTAGCACACAGCAGTTTGAAACGCGTTGTCTTAATGCAGTAAAAGAGAGCAGGAGCGAGAACATGGGATTGTATCGATATGATCAAATGGTTGGTTGCTTGCCTGATGGTTCGATGCACTGATACGGTTCTTCGTTAGGGTAATCACGGTACTCCTCGGAGGCAGAACCTGTCGCAAAGGACAGCGATACACAAACATCACCAAACAATGTGCAACAATATGATGCATGCATGAAACATGGCAATATGAGTGTGTTGGGCTAATGCAACTAAAACCAGAAGGGTTTGAACAAATTTGAATCAAAGATTCAAATTTCAAACTCAAACATGGCCTTTTAAAGTGCTTTTCCTTGTTCTGCTTAAAACATCAATTTAACTTGTTTGATCATGCATGAAAATAGTACAGATGGATAGATTGGATTTTTCTGATCATTTTTCATATATAATTTGTCCAATTTGGAGTTACAGAATAAAAGTTATGAATTTTTGAAGTTTAAATAATATTCTGGAATTTCCTGATTAAATTTAAATCCAGAAATTATAATTATTGCGCCAGCATGACGTCAGCATGACGTCAGTGGTCAACTGCGGCTGTCTGGGGTCAAACCTGACGTGTGGGGTCCACACGTCAGTGACAGGGGGGTTAAACAGGGTTAGTTTAATCCTAATTAGGGGTTAGTGGCGCTGGGACCCACTGTCAGTGTCAGGGGGTTAACCATTAGTGGTTAGCACTAATCCTAATTAGCTACAGGGCTGGGCCCACCTGTCAGGGACTCAGGGGGGGTCCTGCCGTGGTCAAAGTGGGTCAAACCCACCGGCGACGTGACGCCGGCGAGGCCCGAGACGGCGGCGCGACGCGGGATCGCGCTACAGGGCACGGGCGAGGCCGTGCTTGGGCTCGTTGGAAAGCTCTTGCTCCCGCGCGTCGAACGGTGGCCGTGGCTGGGCCTGGGGTGGCCGGAGTCGACGACGGCGAGCTCGGCTGCGGCCGCCGGAGTTCGGGTGCGGTCGGGATCAGTGTTGCAGGGGGTTTGGGGAGGCGTTAGTGCGTGCTGCGTGCTCCTAGTGAGGTGTGGAGCACGATAGTGTGCTCGGTTGGGTGCTACGGTGACCGTGGCCACGACGGCGACATCGCCGGCGGCGTGGAGCTCTCGGCCAAGGTGGGGCTAGGGCCTAGAGGTCGGAAGAGACCAGGGGAGAAGGGGGAAACGATCCGGGGGCTCACCGCGGAGCTGCAGGGATGGTTAGCGGGCTCGGGGACGCGCTGGAGACGACGAATTCGACGGCGACGATGGTCGGAGCCCGAAGAGGGGAACGGCGACGTGGCGGCGATGCAGGGCTTCCGGGGAGCTGTGGAGCGGTGGGGAGGGAAGAGGGGGTCGTGGCGGAGCTTCTGAGCTAGTCGGGGGAGCGAGGGGTGGCCGGAGACGGCTGCTGTGGCGAACGGCGGCGACGGTGGTGTTCGGCCGTGTGAGAGAGAGAGCGAGGGAGAGGAGGGAAGAGCCGGGGGAGAGTGAGAGAGAGCAGGGGGGAGGCGTGGCGTCGTCCAGGGCATCGAGGCGAGGAGGGGAGGGCAGGCAGGCAGGGAGAGAGGTGGCGTGGCGCGGTGGCGCGCGCGCGCGCCGGCCACACTCCCCTCCCTCTGTCGGGACGAAGACGACAGAGGAGGGAGGTGGGCTGGGCCGCCTGCTGGCTGGGCCGGCCAGCTGGCTGGGCTGCACAGGGAGGAGCCCAGGTAAGCTTCTCCCTTTTATTTTTTTCTGTTTTCTAATTTCTGACATTTGTTTTGATTTAAATAATATATTAAATCATTTATTTAACTTATGCCAATTTTTGCAGGAGCTATATATATTATTCCAGAGCTCCTTTATATTTGGCATAATATTTGGACATATATTAATATATATAATTAATATATTTCCAATGCAAATATTTATGCATTAATTCCAAATGCCCAAAATAAATACCTATGAGCTCTTAAAAATATTGGTTTGATTTTTATCTCTGTCCAATATTTTCAGAGAGCAACATGAGCATTTTCTTGGACCCTTTTGGAGAAATTTTTATTTGGGTCATTTCCAAAATGATTCTGAGGGTTTCACAGATCCCCATTTCAAGTTTCTGATGAAAGAGTAAACATGATGCAACACTCTAATGCATGGCTAACTAGGATGTGACAACTCACCCCCACTCAAAAGAATCTCGTCCCGAGATTTGGGTTCCTCCGGGAAGAAGGCGGGATACTCGAGTCGAAGACGATCCTCCCTTTCCCAGGTTGCTTCATCCTCAGAATGGTGCGACCATTGAACTTTGAGAAACTTGATATTATGACGTCGGGTGGTACGTTTGGCCTGATCGAGGATACGAATGGGGTACTCTCGATATGTAAGATTATCTTGGAGATCAAGCGTTTCGTGGTCCACTTCACGGATAGGATCCGAGAAGCAACGCCTGAGTTGAGAAACGTGGAAGACATCGTGGACTCTGGAGAGGTGCGGAGGTAGTTCCAACTGGTAGGCAACTTCTCCTCGTTTGGCGAGAATGCGAAAAGGTCCAATGTAACGAGGAGCCAATTTGCCTTTGATACCGAAACGATGGGTTCCCTTCAGAGGGGTGACCCGAAGATAAGCCTTCTCGTCAACCTCGAAAGTCATAGCCTTATGTTTTCGGTCATATTGACTCTTTTGACGAGATTGGGCTGTTTTCAACTTTTCACGAACGATGCGAACTTGTTCTTCTGCTTCCTGAATCATGTCCGGGCCAAAGAATTGTCTTTCCCCGGTCTCTGACCAGTTAAGGGGTGTTCGACACCGTCGTCCATAGAGAACTTCAAAAGGGGCTTTACCCAAGCTAGATTGATAGCTGTTGTTGTAAGCGAATTCGGCAAATGGAAGGCACTTCTCCCAGTCCATTCCGAATGAGATAACAGAGGCTCGAAGCATGTCTTCTAGAATCTGGTTGACGCGTTCCACTTGACCACTCGACTGAGGGTGGAAGGCGGTGCTAAAGGAGAGACGAGTCCCCATAGCATTTTGGAAACTTTCCCAAAATCGAGAGGTGAAAAGACTTCCTCGATCCGAGTTAATTTCCAAAGGAACACCATGGAGGGACACTATTCGGGAGATGTATAAGTCTGCCAGCTGGCTAGCGGTTATACTCTCACGAACAGGTAAGAAATGAGCTACTTTGGAAAGACGATCGACAACGACGAAGATAGCATTATTCCCTCTCTTGGTCCTGGGAAAACCGGTAATGAAATCCATACCAATTTTATCCCATTTCCATTCAGGAATAGCTAAGGGTTGAAGGGTGCCAGCAGGCCGTTGGTGCTCTGCTTTTACACGACGACAGACGTCGCAATTTGCAATATACTGAGCAATTTCTCTCTTCATCCTAGTCCACCAGAACCTCTGGCGTAGGTCCTGATACATCTTAGTACTACCGGGATGAATGGTGAGAGGAGATTCATGAGCTTCCTTAAGGATTAATCGCCTTAGGTTGCGCACTTTGGGAACCACTAGTCGATTCCCGAAGTATACGACTCCTTGATCATTAATGGAGAAACAATTCGCAATTCCTTTCTGAATGTTTCTCTTGATGCGGGAGATTCCCGGATCTACTTTCTGTGCTTTGATAATTTGATCCGTAAGGGTAGGTTTTGCCACCAAGGTGGAAAGAAAACCTTGAGGTACAATGTGAAGGTTAAGCTTCCGAAATTCCTCATGGAGAAGCGGTTGACTTTGTTGTAACATCAGGTTGTTACAATAAGATTTACGACTTAGCGCATCAGCCATGACGTTGGCTTTCCCTGGGGTATAGGTTATTCCTAAGTCGAAGTCTGTGATCAATTCAACCCAACGTCTTTGCCTGAGATTCAGATCCGGTTGGGTGAAAATGTACTTCAGACTTTGGTGATCAGTGAATATTTCGCAACGATTACCGAGGAGGTAATGTCGCCAGGTCTTAAGTGCATAGACTACGGCTGCAAGCTCTAGATCATGAGTAGGATAATTCTCCTCATGTGGGTGCAATTGCCGTGAAGCGTAAGCAATTACGTGTCGATCTTGCATGAGAATGCAACCTAGTCCTTGTCGCGAGGCGTCGCAGTAGATAACAAAGTCCTTGGAGAAGTCTGGCGGTACCAGCACGGGAGCAGAGGTCAGGCGTCTTTTCAGTTCCTGAAAGCTGTGCTCACATTGTGGAGTCCATTCGAACTTTTTATCTTTCTTGAGGAGTTCGGTTAGAGGTTTAGCAACTTTGGAGAAGTTCTCGACAAAGCGACGACAATAGCTCGCTAAGCCTAGAAAACTCCGAACTTGCTTGACCGATTCAGGTGGAGTCCAATTAAGGACGGCTTGAACTCGCTCAGGGTTAACAGCAATACCTTTACCAGATATTACATGACCCAGATAGGTCACTTCTGACAACCAGAATTCACATTTAGAAAATTTGGCATAAAGGCGATGCTCTCGAAGTTTCTTCAACACTAGCCTTAAATGTTCGGCATGTTCTTCCTCGTTCTTGGAGTAGATGAGTATATCATCGAGGTAAACCACGACGAATTTATCCAAATACTCCATGAAGATTGAGTTCATTAACCGAGAAAAGGTGGCTGGAGCGTTGGTTAAACCGAAGGACATGACGGTGTACTCGTATTGGCCATAACGAGTAACAAAGGCCGTTTTAGGAATGTCCCCGTTTCTGATTTTGATTTGATGGTAGCCCAACCTCAAATCCATCTTGGAGAAGACTGAGGATCCAGCGAGCTGATCATACAGATCGTTGATCCTGGGAAGTGGATATTTGTTCTTGATTGTGACCAAATTGACAGGTCGGTAATCTACAACCATCCGGTCCGTACCATCCTTCTTCTTGACGAATAGGACGGGGCAAGCCCACGGAGATGAACTAGGGCGGATGAAACCCTTTTTCAAGGATTCATCGAGTTGTTTCTTAAGCTCGGCTAGTTCTAGTGGTGCCATCTTATAAGGTCTTCTAGCAATCGGAACGGTTCCGGGGATGAGGTCGATTACGAACTCAACATCCCTGTCAGGTGGAACACCTGGCAATTCCTCTGGAAAGACATCCGGGAAGTCACGGACTACCGGAATGTCCTCAAGGTCTGGCAAAGGGCTGGCGTTAAGAGAATATAATTGTCGCTTGGCTATTCGGGTCAAGACATTGACTATCTTCCCCGAAGGATGGGTGAGTTGAACAGTCCTAGAGAAGCAATCAATTTTGGCTTGATGAGCTGACATCCAGTCCATACCCAAAATGATATTAATATCTGAAGATTTAAGGGCTATCAAAGACGCGAGAAAAACAAGTCTGTCGACTTGGATTTCATTTCCATAACTTACCCTAGAGGTCTGCCATCTAGAACCAGGGGTAGAAATTTCCATAGTGGATGGCATGTCACAGAATGCAACGTTATGCAAACGAGCATAATTTTCGGATATAAAAGAATGAGAGGCTCCTGTATCGAAAAGAACAGATGCCGGGTGGCAATTTACAAGAAGCGTACCGAGAACGACGTTGGGATCCTCTTGAGCTTCTTCGGCAGAGATACAGTTGACATGGCCACGTGAAGCGGTGACCGGTTTGGCGTGGAATATTTTCCCTGTCGGCTTGCCACGGCCAACAGCTTTAGCAGATTGGTTGGGGTTGGTCTGAGGACACTCACGCATATAGTGACCAGATTCCCCACACTTGAAACAAGTCACGGAACTGGTACGTGGAGGAGCATTATTGATTGGACCCCCATAGGGCTTGGCTGGAGCAGACTGTTGAACGGGGCGAGGCGCCTGGAAAGATGGCCTCGGTGTGAACCTGGGTGGCAGGGCGGTGTTGGGTACCCACACGCGGCGCTTCTGAGGACCAGCACCGGATGAGGAACCCATATCACGGCCATGCTTGCGTGTTGCGTCATAGTCAGTCTGACCAGTTTCAGCACTGATGGCTTTATTGACAAGTTTCTGAAAAGATGTGCACTCATGCAGACGGAGGTCGCGGCGAAGCTCAGGACTAAGTCCCTTACGGAACCTTGCTTGCTTCTTGGCGTCAGTAGAAACTTCCTCGGTTGCATATCGTGCGAGATTACCAAACTCCCTGCTATAAACATCCACAGAAAGTCGGCCTTGGGTGAAATTGCAGAATTCCTCACGTTTACGGTCCATGAGACCCTCCGGAATGTGATGTTCACGGAAAGCCTCGCTGAACTCAGCCCAAGTAGTGACATGGCCCGCTGGGCGCATAGCTCCATAATTCTCCCACCATAGACTGGCGGGGCCTTCAAGATGATATGCAGCAAAGGTGACCTTGTCAGCCTCCGCTACCAGCGCGGAACGCAGTTTGTGAGAGATACTGCGAAGCCAGTCATCAGCGTCGAGAGGCTCGACGGAGTGGTGGAACGTGGGTGGATGTAATTTGATAAAATCACTGAGTGACACCACGTTAGTCCTCTGATGGTGTGCTGTGTTCTGTTCAATACGCTCCAACAAACGGTTGGTCTCCCGCTTGTTTCTCTCAGCTTCCATCATAACCTCGGCTAGTGAAGGAGGATGAGGCAGATTTGCATCCCTGACTTCACTGCCTTCGGCCTGCTCTTGAGGAGCAGGGTTAGTGCGCGTGTTGACCATCCTAGGTAAACAAGACAATGATTTAGTCAGGATGATAAAATTCCGACATAGGACACATAATGTAAGGAATAACTCGGAATGCAAGATGATCATCCGTATGACATGGTAGATACAGAAACTGCTTCTTTTATTCCATCGTCATACACACCATACAGGGTTTAGTACAAGACCAAACAAAGTACTAATACGGTGAAAAGAGGATTACATCTCATCGGAGGCATCCCAAGCTCCTATACATTATTTTTCTACACCTCCGGAAAGAGTACAAACTAGGTCATATCCCACGAGTCACGCGGGACGATAGAAGACACAGCTAGTGCGAACTAGTGATACTACCACTAACTCAGACCGATCCGTAGTAGTCCTCGTAGAAGTCACCTCCATAGCCTGGAAGCTCAACATGATCATCCGGAAACAGACGGTCTCGCGGAGCTTGTGGACCATAGGGGCTAGGATGAGGCCTTGGACCAACAGACGGTGGCCTGCGGGGACCGCGAGGTGGGGTGATGCCTCCTACATCACGCCAAACCATCACGTCCGGCAGAGCAGATCTCACAGGATAGAGATCGCGCATATCTGAATATCCAGCTTGCACCGCCGGTGCGAACCGAGTCAAAGTGGCCCAGTGGTCAGCACGGGTATTGAAGAGCTCTAACCTCAAGGCCCGATTTTCACGGTCCTTATCCTCGAGCATCTCAGCAGTGGTGCGAGTCCGTGAATCCTCCTGAGTGGGGTCAGCATAAATAGCCTGGAGATACCCTTGTGCTCCCGGAAGTGATCCTGGCATATACCGGAAATCAGAGTCCCGAAATAAACCAGATCTGACTCGCATAATGGTCATCATAGAGTAGGCGGCGTCCTGCACAGCCATCTCAATAGTAACCCCGAGTCCATAGGAGCAGTGAAGAGGCTCGGTGGATCCAGGATAAGATGGAAATATCCTGACAGTGCAGAGATACTGGCTTTGGTTAAAGTCTCGGAATTGCTCTTCGACCGTGTACTCGGGATACCAGCGGTATCCAGCCTCAGTCATTACCCTGACCAACTTGGCAGTATGGCCGGGTACATCTAGACATCGAGTCAGGCGAACCACTTGATTGAGGTCGCGAGTGGCCATCTGAAAGCACAATCATAATGCAAAGGCATTAGAATTTCTAGCAAAATTTCGGCAGCATAACAGCTGTAAATGCTCAAAAAGGATTTTGAGACATTTGACAAAGGATTTCGTACACACTCAACATCATCATATCAAAGTTCTGAAACCATTCTAGCAACATAATGTGGTAGTAGAACTGAACTAGGCTTGTAACCATCAAACTTATAAGGTACTACTGATTAGTAACTCGTGATCCTGATAGAGAGAACAGATCCTAATTCCTTAACCCCCGGTGGAAGAATGGACTGACTCAGATCAGAAAGTCATAAGATAAAGGAGTAAAAAGAGCCTTACGTTCCAACCCACAAACAATTCCCCTACATATAACTAAAGAATTTCTAGACTCAACATCGACCAGTTTGGCTTGGAGAACCTACAGGCAGTCCGGCTCTGATGCCAACGCTGTCAGGACCCCGACTCGATGTCACATCGATCTAGCCGGTAACACCTCATATCACTTTGCGGCCTCACGCACGGTATCCCCACGGGTGTCGCCTTACCTTTGCCCGGGACCGTTTGCGCCTTTTGGCTCACGTATATGATAGTGTCGCTAGCATCCATATGATAAGGAGCCCGGGCTGACATGACTAGTCGTAAACCCAAAGTGGCACAGACTTACAGGGACAGGCATCCATGACCCAGCTTCGAACGTGTCGGTCATCAGCAAGTGGGTCCGGGCTGTAGCACTGGGCTAGCAGGACTCCGGTAAACCGGGCTGTAGCGGGCTAACAGGACTCCGGTACTCAAAGCGTGACATTTCCCCGAAGGGACAGACACAGGAACGAAGAAGGACACATGCCGGCCAGCCTAAGTGTTCCAGAGCAGTAGCAAGCTACCATGGCTCAGCGGTAACACTAGGAGACATTTCCCGGTAAGAGAGGCTACTAAAGATAAACAACTAGATAGTCAGATCCCACACATACCAAGCATTTCAATCATACACACAATATGCTCGATATGTGCAAATACAACGAAGCATCACAACATGACTCTACGACACAAGTACTTTATTTAAGGCTCAGGGAGCCATACATAACATACACAAAGGTACGGGTCTCACGACCCAACATACAAGTCATACAGTCATACAAACCAGCAGCGGAAGTACATTGTCTGAGTACAGACAACTAGTAAAATAAAAGAGGCTTGGAAAGCCTAGCTATACTACGTGGTCCATCACAAGCTCAGGGTCACCACCTGGGTCCTTAGCCTACTCGTTGATGTCAACGTCTACATAGAACCCATCAGAAGGGGTTGCAGCGTCTTCTGTAAAAATGTAGATTATAGCAACATGAGTACAAAGGTACTCAGCAAGACTTACATCAGATCCTACATACATGCATATTATCAAGAAGGGTTGGTGGAGTTATTGCAGCAAGCCAGCTTTGACTCTTGGCTAGACTATCCTACGATACTCCAACTTGAAATGGTTTTGCGCACACGAGTCCACTACTCACCACTTCAATACACTACCGAGGATCCACCTCCGTCTTCCTACGGAAGGGCCATCCTCGGCACTCACACTTATCTTGAGGCTTTTAGTAGTTTCCATTTACTTGTCTATGAACTGTATAGGCAACCAAGTAGTCCTTTACCGCGGACGCGGCTATTCGAATAGATCATGTTAACCCTGCAGGGGTGTACTTCTTCATACACGCTCTCACCACTTACCGTCGTTTACACGACATGTACTCGGCAACCTTCAAGCGGAAGCCCAACGTGGGTGTCGGCCACGACCTACCTAATCACCTAAGCCTCCAGTCCAGGTTTATCGCCTATTCAGGTTCCATCCGCAGGGAGTCCGGCCGAGGTTTCCCATACGGCCCCGAACGATGTGAACAGGGTTCCCGAGATACCTAACGGGTATTCGGTACACCGGCCACGTACCTACCGCATCACAGCCCACCCCTACGGTCAGCGCTGTCCACGGCCTCCAGTAGGCTACAAACACCAGAAACTACTTGCAACTCCTGGACGGAGAACTAGGGTGAATAAGAAGCCGAGAGGGTCCATTGGTTTCGGGCCCAATGCATGGTAGTAGCTGATTCTTAAATCACACATACAGATCTCAGTGCTTAAGGTCGGCTTCAATGAAACAACCCACCATGTACTCCTACATGGCCTCTCATCGATACCTTTACCAAATCGTGTTCACCACACCACTCTCATTACCGACATAATCATTTCACTCTAGCCCATCACCCAGATGAACCAGACCTGACACGACTCTAAGCATAGCAGGCATAGCAAGGTAGGAACAACACATACATATGGCTCAATCAACTCCTACACATGCTAGTGGGTTTCATCTAGTTACTGTGGCAATGACAGGTCATGCAGAGGAAATGGGTTCAACTACCGTAGCACACAGCAGTTTGAAACGCGTTGTCTTAATGCAGTAAAAGAGAGCAGGAGCGAGAACATGGGATTGTATCGATATGATCAAATGGTTGGTTGCTTGCCTGATGGTTCGATGCACTGATACGGTTCTTCGTTAGGGTAATCACGGTACTCCTCGGAGGCAGAACCTGTCGCAAAGGACATCGATACGCAAACATCACCAAACAATGTGCAACAATATGATGCATGCATGAACATGGCAATATGAGTGTGTTGGGCTAATGCAACTAAAACCAGAAGGGTTTGAACAAATTTGAATCAAAGATTCAAATTTCAAACTCAAACATGGCCTTTTAAAGTGCTTTTCCTTGTTCTGCTTAAAACATCAATTTAACTTGTTTGATCATGCATGAAAATAGTACAGATGGATAGATTGGATTTTTCTGATCATTTTTCATATATAATTTGTCCAATTTGGAGTTACAGAATAAAAGTTATGAATTTTTGAAGTTTAAATAATATTCTGGAATTTCCTGATTTAAATTAAATCCAGAAATTATAATTATTGCGCCAGCATGACGTCAGCATGACGTCAGTGGTCAACTGCGGCTGTCTGGGGTCAAACCTGACGTGTGGGGTCCACACGTCAGTGACAGGGGGGTTAAACAGGGTTAGTTTAATCCTAATTAGGGATTAGTGGCGCTGGGGCCCACTGGTCAGTGTCAGGGGTTAACTAACAGTGGTTAGCACTAATCCTAATTAGCTACAGGGCTGGGCCCACCTGTCAGGGACTCAGGGGGGGTCCTGCCGTGGTCAAAGTGGGTCAAACCCACCGGCGACGTGACGCCGGCGAGGTCCGAGACGGCGGCGCGACGCGGGATCGCGCTACAGGGCACGGGCGAGGCCGTGCTTGGGCTCGTTGGAGAGCTCTTGCTCCCGCGCGTCGAAGGTGGCCGTGGCTGGGCCTGGGGTGGCCGGAGTCGACGGCGGCGAGCTCGGCTGCGGCCGCCGGAGTTCGGGTGCGGTCGGGATCGGTGTTGCAGGGGGTTTGGGAAGGCGTTAGTGCGTGCTGCGTGCTCCTAGTGAGGTGTGGAGCACGATAGTGTGCTCGGTTGGGTGCTACGGTGACCGTGGCCACGACGGCGACATCGCCGGCGGCGTGGAGCTCTCGGCCAAGGTGGGGCTACGGCCTAGAGGTCGGAAGAGGCCAGGGGAGAAGGGGGAAACGATCCGGGGGCTCACCGCGGAGCTGCAGGGATGGTTAGCGGGCTCGGGGACGCGCTGGAGACGACGAATTCGACGGCGACGATGGTCGGAGCCCGAAGAGGGGAACGGCGACGTGGCGGCGATGCAGGGCTTCCGGGGAGCTGTGGAGCGGTGGGGAGGAAGAGGGGGTCGTGGCGGAGCTTCTGAGCTAGTCGGGGGAGCGAGGGGTGGCCGGAGACGGCTGCTGTGGCGAACGGCGGCGACGGTGGTGTTCGGCCGTGTGAGAGAGAGAGCGAGGGAGAGGAGGGAAGAGCCGGGGGAGAGTGAGAGAGAGCAGGGGGGAGGCGTGGCGTCGTCCAGGGCATCGAGGCGAGGAGGGGAGGGCAGGCAGGCAGGGAGAGAGGTGGCGTGGCGCGGTGGCGCGCGCGCGCGCCGGCCACACTCCCCTCCCTCTGTCGGGACGAAGACGACAGAGGAGGGAGGTGGGCTGGGCCGGCTGCTGGCTGGGCCGGCCAGCTGGCTGGGCTGCACAGGGAGGAGCCCAGGTAAGCTTCTCCCTTTTATTTTTTTCTGTTTTCTAATTTCTGACATTTGTTTTGATTTAAATAATATATTAAATCATTTATTTAACTTATGCCAATTTTTGCAGGAGCTATATATATTATTCCAGAGCTCCTTTATATTTGGCATAATATTTGGGCATATATTAATATATATAATTAATATATTTCCAATGCAATTATTTATGCATTAATTCCAAATGCCCAAAATAAATACCTATGAGCTCTTAAAAATATTGGTTTGATTTTTATCTCTGTCCAATATTTTCAGAGAGCAACATGGGCATTTTCTTGGACCCTTTTGGAGAAATTTTTATTTGGATCAATTTCCAAATGATTCTGAGGGTTTCACAGATCCCCATTTCAAATTAAATGGAAATTTAAACATGATGCACACACTCTGATGCATGACTAGCTAAGGGTGTGACATATCCTGAATTCGCAATCTTCTTATCAGGAGAGCCCTGGCCGACGCGGCCAATGGCTGGGATCGACGATGAAGCAAGCCACCCACCACCCCTCGTAACTGTCGACATCTAACCGACAGAGACTAGCCGAACATCGACGGATGGACGAGGACGATAAGACCGTGCGCCTATAGGGCCCGGAAGACCCCTCATCATTTCATAGAACACCCCAAAGGTGGGACCGAAGAAGCAGCGGAGCAGATCCCAAGAAACAGCCCAGACCGACGTCAGCGCCACGCTCTAAATCCGCCACAGCAAGAATGGAGATTCCGGCACCGGAGATAATAACACCCTAGAGAGTGCCGAAGACAACCCCCTCCAGCACAATTCAGCACAGGAGGACGGGGAAGCCAGCCCTCGAGAGAGAGCGGCAGACGAGGAGGATGAAAACTACATGCCTCCCTCCGGAGACGAGGGAAGCCTCAACGGCGACGAATTCGTCGTGCCAGAGGATCCCATCGAACAAGAGCGTTTCAAACGCAGGCTTATCGCCACGGCAAATAGCCTAAAGAAAAAGCAGCAACAGCTTCAAGCTGATCAAGACCTGCTGGCCGACAGATGGACCGAGGTCCTCGCGGCCGAAGAGTATGAACTCGAACGCCCCTCCAAGAGCTACCCAAAACGCAAGTTGCTCCCCCGACTAGAGGAGGAAGCATACAAACCTTCATCACCAGCGCACAATACGGAAGACCGACCACCCCGTGGTCGCGACAGAGAGGCATCTAGGCCCTCCTTCAGGACCATACCCCGGCACCGCTCGAAAAGTACGAAGCCACGAGGGAATGCGCCAGACTTGCCGGATATATTTGAGGACAAGGCAAGACAATCCAGATCCATCTACGGATCACGTGGGCGCCCCACGACCCACGACGACTACAGTCGCATCGGATACAGCAACCCCGGCCGGGCCGAACACAGCAGACAATGCTCTCTTGAGCTACGTCGCGATATTGCTCAATATAGAGGCGCCGCACACCCACTATGCTTCACATACGAAGTAATGGATCATCAAATCCGTGAAGGGTTTAAACCCGTGAACATTGAATCCTACGATGGCACAACAGACCCCGCGGTTTGGATGGAAGACTATCTCCTTCACATTCATATGGCCCGCGGCGACGATCTCCATGCCATCAAGTATCTCCCACTCAAGCTTAAAGGACCAGCTCGGCATTGGCTTAACAGCTTGCCCGCAGAGTCAATTGGGTGTTGGGAGGACCTGGAAGCCGCATTCCTCGACAACTTCCAGGGCACATATGTGCGACCACCAGACGTCGATGACCTAAGCCACATAATTCAGCAGCCAGATGAATCGGCCAGACAGTTCTGGACACGGTTCTTAACAAAGAAAAATCAAATCGTCAACTGTCCGGACGCAGAGGCCCTCGCAGCCTTCAAACATAACATCCGCGACGAGTGGCTGGCCCGGCACCTGGGACAGGAAAAGCCGAAATCCATGGCAGCCCTCACATCACTCATGACCCGCTTCTGTGCGGGAGAGGACAGCTGGCTAGCTCGCAGCAACAACCTCAGCAAAAATGTTGGCAGTCCGGATACTAAGGACCAAAATGGCAGGTCGCGTCGAAACAAAAACAAACGCCGCATTTAACGGCGATAACAATGAGGATACGGCAGTCAACGCCGGATTCAGAGGCTCTAAACCTGGTCAGCGGAAGAAGCCATTCAAAAGAACCACTCCGGTCCGTCCAATTTGGACCGAATACTCGACCGCTCTTGCCAGATACACGGCACCCCCGAAAAACCAGCTAACCACACCAACAGGGATTGTTGGGTATTCAAGTAGGCAGGCAAGTTAATTGCCGAAAACAATGACAAGGGGCTACATAGCGACGACGAGGAGGAGACCCGGCCGCCAAACAGTAGAGGACAGAAGGGTTTCCCCCCACAAGTGCGGATGGTAAATATGATATACACAACCCACATACCCAAGAGGGAGCGGAAGCGCGCACTTCGGGACGTATATGCGATGGAGCCAGTCGCCCCGAAGTTCAACCCATGGTCCTCTTGCCCGATCACTTTTGATCGAAGAGACCACCCCACCAGTATCCGCCATGGCGGATTCGCCGCATTGGTTTTAGACCCAATCATCGACACCTCACTAGAGTCCTCACGGACGGCGGCAGCAGCCTGAACCTGCTTTATCAGGATACAGTGCGCAAAATGGGCATAGACCCGTCAAGGGTTAAACCTACAAAGACGACCTTCAAAGGCGTCATACCAGGTGTCAAGGCCAATTGCACAGGCTCGGTCATGCTGGAAGTGGTCTTCGGATCCCCAGATAATTTCCGAAGCGAGGAGTTAATCTTCGACATAGTCCCGTTCCGCAGTGGCTATCACGCCCTGCTCGGACAAACTGCGTTTGCAAAGTTCAACCAGGTGCTGCATTATGCATACCTCAAGCTCAAGATGCCAGGCCCTCGTGGAGTCATCACGGTCAACAGAAACACTGAACGCTCCCTCCGAACGGAGGAACACACAGCGGCTCTCGCGGCAGAAGTACAGAACAGCCTCTTAAGGCAATTTTCGAGTCCGCCTGTTAAAAGACCGGACATGATTAAACGCGCCCGGAGCAACATACATCAAGACCACCTGGCACGTTCCGAGCACGCGTAGCAATGCGGCCCCACCCCAGCCCTTGCATGATTGCAAGACAAGCTCCCCGCGTACATCATTACGCTCTGGAGATACCTTGGGCATAGGGGGAGGGGCACAACCACGACAGGCCCAGAGTGCGGCTCAACCACACCAGGGGCTCCTAAGTGTGTCGCTCTTTTTCTTTTCCTTTTTTATCCACAGGACTCCGTTTACAAGAGGCCCTGTCCGACAGTAGATCAGCCGAACTCACGATGCAACAGCCAAGGAGGAACAAGGGCTACGACGAACACTCAGGTGGTCTCCATTACGAGCATTAAATCTGTTTATTACACCATTCCGCAGCCCACCCCTGGAGGGGACATGTTTAAAATAGTCCACTCCCTTGCTTACCGCACTATTTGTATCGTTCTGCACTCATGGCAGAATTCCCTGAATAAACAATGCATTGCTTTTTCCTTATAATTGCATTCCTTTCTATATATATATGTTCATTTATGACATCTTGCATCCGTACAATTTGGTACGGCCGAATACACCAGGGGCTTATGTTCCCCGCATTATGGTGTGATGTCCGAACACTTTCACAAGTGCGGCACCCCGAACTTATAGCATTATATGCATCGGCTCCGAATCATGTCTTGGGTCAATAGTTGGGTTTGCCCGGCTCCCATCTTTTGGTACCTTACGTTCCGTTCTGTCGGCTAAGGTAGCACTGGGAGAACCACTGCGATTGCGCCCCGGTTGAGCTGGGTGAGCGCCTCAGTGGAGAAAGCTAAAACTGACTGTCATGATAAGGCGAGAGATTGGTCGCTGTTCGAGAGGTCTTTTCGAGTCCTTAGACTTATGCCGCTTAGAGCAAGGAACCGGCTGTGTCCGGCCAAGGCATGGATAGCGCCCCGAACTCGGTCTTCCGAATACTAGGGGCTTCGCCGAAATTTAAAATTATAGAATTCTATGGCTAAGTGAGAGTGCTCAGGCATTATAAGTCTGGTTGCCTTGTTTGTTGTGTTGAGCGCCTCCCTAGATGGACCCAAAAATGGGAACAAGAGTGCTCAAGTTTATCCCGAACACCCCAGCACTCGTGGCATGGGGGCTGAAGCCGACGACTTGCCATCTCTCAGATTTTATAAACGGCCGCACAGAAGGTAATATTTTAAATCAATAAGCGTTGCTTAGGGCATATGAACAAAGTTTTCAGTGCACAGGATAACACATTGCGAGTTTACTCAATAATTACATCTCTGGGGCACTCATCCGCAATCTTGCGGGCACCCTTCAGGACAGTCTTATAGTACATTTCGGGCGTACGATACTCCTTGCTCGCCGGCGGCGCGTCCGTCAGAAGCCTCTCAGCATCCAGCTTGCCCCAGTGCACCTTTGCGCGGGCAAGGGCCTGACGGGCACCTTCAATGCAGGCGGAGCGCTTGATGACCTCCACCCAGGGGCACGCATCCACCAGCCGCCGCACGAGGCCGAAGTAGCTCCCAGGCATGGCCTCTCCAGGCCACAGCCTGACTATGAGGCCCTTCATGGCCCGCTCGGCTACCTTGTGGAGCTCGACTAGCTGCTTCAGCTGGTCGCTAGGGGGCACCAGATGTCCGGCCTCAGAGTACTGAGACCAGAAGACCTTCCCCATTGAGCTCCCCTCCTCAGCCCGGTAGAATGCGACGGCATCGGACATGCCGCGAGTCAGATCTGCAAACGCCCCTGGAGAGCTCCGAATTCGGGTAAGTAACAGGTAATTTACATTCACATGCTTGCTTTGCATGAAAAATGCCTTACCCGCCGTTATTTTCTTCACCTCCTCAATCTCCTGGAGGGCCTTATGGGCCTCGGCCTTAGCAGCTTTGGCACTTTCAAGAGCCGAGGCAAGCTCGGACTCCCGAGTCTTCGAGTCGCGCTCCAAACTCTCATGCTTTTCCATGAGAGCCTGGAGCTCTTGCCGCACCTCCGCCACCCGCGCCTCCTGCTTCTCGCGCTCCGCTCATTCCGCGGCAGCATTGCGCTCGACCGCGGACACGGCCTCCTTCAGGGTCGCCACCTTGTTCGTGGCCCCTGCAGTACCCATGTTATCCTTGTTATTTCTACTGCAACCAAAATCCTTTTCTGTAAGGTACAAATTTCAAAGTGGTGTTACCCACCTTCTTTGTCCTCCAGCTGCTTCTTGGCAAGGCCGAGCTCTTGCTCGGACCGCTCGAGATCCTGCTTCAAAGCACCGACCTCCGCAGTCAGTGCGGCAGAGGTCAGCAGCGCAGCCTGCAAACCCATATTGACATAATTTTTAGCACTCCTGCGTATATCTTTTTTAGATCCTCAGTCCGGTTTTTCTTTCCGAACACCGAACCGAGCATCAGGGGCTACTATCTATGCGGTATCACATTACATATTTTAAACTTCTTACCTCAAAGCCTGTTAGAAGGCTACTGCAGGCTTCGGTCAGCCCGCTCTTGGCGAGCTGAACCTTCTGAATCACCACGCTCATGATAGTGCGGTGCTCTTCCTCGATGGAAGCGCCGTTGAGCGCCTCCAACAAGTTGTCCGGCACCTCCGGTTGGACGGAGGCTGCCGGTGTCACGGTCTTGCCCTTCTTGCGAAGGGGCTGCCTGCCGGACTCCGGGACCACTGTGGGTTCCGGCACGGAGTCCGGCACGAAGTCTGAGAGGTTGCCTTGTCGCACCTCCGGAGCCTCCCCCTCCTGGCGGGTCCCCTCCTGGGATCCCACCTCGGCGTCCTCGGCACCACGAGGGGTGGAGGCGGTCGAAATGGAATCCACATCCGACAGCGCCAAGGACCCGTTGGATGAAGAGGGAAGATCCTCCTCAGCCGGGCTACAGATAGTATGCGGCATTAGAAGGACACTACGTCGCACGAAAAAGAAATTACAAATCACTCAGGAGTCCGGATACTTACGATCTTGCCAGGGGCTTGGCCCTTGAGGGCCACTCCTCATCGCCATCATTGGCGTTGGCGGAGCTGTCCCGGAGAAGGGTCCTTCCCCTCTTGGACCCTTCGGCCTCCCCCGTTGGGGAAGCCTTCCTTTTCCTTTCTCCCCCCTCCGGGAGAGAGTCCTCTTTCTCCTCCTCATCTTCGGGGGAGGAGTCTGCCTCGGAGCCATCGGACGATGAGTCCGATATCACCTGGCGTCGGCAACTTCTTCGAGTTCCCGCAGCCTTCTTCTTGGCCTTCTACTCCGGCACCACATAAAGTGTCGGGACTAGCAACCCCGTTAAACGGGCGTCCGCTGGGTCTTCGGGAAGGGGAGCCGGACAGTCTACCTGTCCGGACGTCCTCTGACAGTCCTGTCAAAGGCATTGGGAGTTTTAGATCCCACATAAAATTAAATTGTGAAAGAAGATAAGTGTCCCATAGAGGATAACAAAGCTTACCTCGCCGGCCGGGCGCTTGGTGTTGAATCTGCGGTCTTCCGTCGCGGACGCGGGGGCTTCTCCGCCCTTGAACAGCACCCTCCAGGCATCTTCGTACGTCATGTCGAAGAGCCCGCTCAGGGTCCGGTGCTATGCCGGATTGAACTCCCACAAATTGAAGGCCCGTTGTTGGCAGGGGAGAATCCGGCAGACGAGCATGACCTGGATCACATTGACAAGCCTAAGCTTATTGTTCACCAAGGTCTAGAGACAGGACTAGAGTCCTGTCAGCTCCTCCGAACTGCCCCATAGCAAGCCCTTCTCTTTCCAGGAGGTGAGATGCATCAGGATACCAGATCTGAACTCGGGGGCCGCCGCCCATTTAGGGTCGCGCGGCTCGGTGATGTAGAACCACCCCGATTGCCACCCCTTGACGGACTCCACAAAGGTCCCTTTGAGCCAGATGACATTGGGCATCTTGCCCACCATGGCGCCTCCGCACTCCGCTTGGACACCCTTCACTACCTTCGGCTTGACATTGAAGGTCTTGAGCCACAAGCCGAAGTGGGGCTGGATGCAGAGGAAGGCCTCGCACACGACGATAAACACCGAGATGTTGAGGATGAAGTTTGGCGCCAGATCGTGGAAATCCAGGCCGTAGTAGTACATGAGCCCCCGGACGAAGGGATGCAACGGGAAGCCCAGTCCGCGGAGGAAGTGGGGAAGGAATATGACCCTCTCATGGGGCCTGGGGGTGGCGATGAGCTGCCCCTTGTCGGGCAGCCGGTGCGCGATGTCACTGGACAGGTATCCGGCGCCGCGCAACTTCTTGATCTGCTCCTCCGTAACGGAGGAAGCCAACCACTTGCCTCCTGCTCCGGACATGACTGGAGAAGGTCGAGACAAGATGTGCGGGCTTGGGCGCTGGAGCTCGAGTGCGCGGAGATGGATAAGCAAAGGAGGAAGAAGGCGTAGGTAAAAAGGTGGATCCTTATCCCCTTATATATGGGCGGACGAAGACTATGCGTCCCCACCGGCCTGGTAAAACTCGCTTATCTCCCAAGCGCCACCATCAATGGCGCGGTTGGGTTACCCACGTCCGTATTGATGGGAATCTCGGAATAAGGGGAACACGATCTCTGCTTCGACAAGACGTGCCAAGGAAACCGCTTCGCTAAACGCGCTGAGATGGTATAATAAAAAACGATTCAAGTAAAAGCTTGGTGGTCGTGTGGGGTCATGCCACGAAATACGTCAGCAGATCGAACTTGTGTACATATTATTCTCTCTACGGTGGAATGTGGAATTTATATTGTAGAGCCGGACACTATCCTGGTGTTCACAATCTTCTATGAATTATTCGCAGAAGGAACCCGCCTTGCAATGCCGAACAATATGCGCGCCGGACTCATCGTCATTGAAGCCTGGTTCAGGGGCTACTGAGGGAGTCCTGGACTAGGGGGTGTCCGGACAACCGGACTATCATTGTCAGCCGGACTCCAAGACTATGAAGATACAAGATTGAAGACTTCGTCCCGTGTCCGGATGGGACTTTCCTTGGTGTGGAAGGCAAGCTTGGCGATATGGATATGTAGATCTCCTACCATTGTAACCGACTCTGTGTAACCCTAGCCCTCTCCGGTGTCTATATAAACCGGAGGGTTCTAGTCCGTAGGACACAACAACCATTACAACAATCATACCATAGGCTAGCTTCTAGGGTTTGGCCTCCTTGATCTCGTGGTAGATCCACTCTTGTACTACCCATATCATCAATATCAATCAAGCAGGAGTAGGGTTTTACCTCCATCGAGAGGGCCCGAACCTGGGTAAAAACATCGTGTCCCTTGTCTCCTATTACCATCCGCCTAGACGCATAGTTCGGGACCCCCTACCCGAGATCCGCCGGTTTTGACACCGACAATGACCTACTGTGACAAACACGTATCATCACGGAAGTGTATTTTTTTGTAGTGAATCAAGGACTCCCTCAGTAGCCCCTAAACCAGTGTTCAATGGCGATGTATTCGGCACGCATATTGTCTTCGTCATTGCAAGGCGGGTTCCTCCTTTGCATACTTCAAAGCGGTCTTCTGAGTAAGAGGACCGTATCCAGCTCTGTATAACAGTCACAACCTTCGACCACAAGGGCACAATACCTAACCAAAATAAGGTCCGTCTACTGACAACTTTTTCAACAAAAAGTTACATCTGGCCTCTTCATTATTTCGAACCGTTTTTTGGCTGCCCGCTTCGCATTTCGAGACGCGGCCTCTATTGACACGTCTTGTCAAAGCGGAGATTGTGTCCCCTTATTGCGGGATTCTCATCAGTACGGGTTTGGGTAATCCAACCGGGCCATTCGCACGATCCCTTGGAACAGGTGAGTTTTAAGGCTTGAAGGGGGCGCTTGATATTCACTGCCTATATAAACCGATAAAGATCCCTTCTTTTCACCCCATGCCTTCTTCCTTTCTCAACCTTCCCATCCTCGAGCTCTAGCGCCCAAACTTCGATCTTCCCCACGGCCACCAACCTTTCCAGCCATGTCCGGATCCGGTTCTCAAGGCAAGTAGGTGGCCTCCTCCGTGATGGAGAAGGACATCAAGGAGCTCCGGGAGGCAGGGTACCTAAGTGCGGACTTCATGCAGAGGATCCCTGCCAAGAAGCAGGTCATCCCCACCCCGGAGCCCAGTGAAAGAGTGGTATTTATCCCCCACTTCCTCCGTGGACTAGGGTTTCCTCCATCCCTTTGTCTGTGGTCTCATGTTCTATTACGGGCTCGATTTCCATGATCTAGCCCCGAATTCCTTCCTTCACATCTCGGCATTCATCATCGTGTGCGAGGTGCTCCTCCGCATCCCCCCACACTTTGGCCTATGGCTCCAGGTCTTCAACGTGAAGCCGAAGGTGGTCGACGGGCAGCACGCGGACTGTGGCGGCGCCATGGTGAGCAAGCTCCCCAAGGTCACCTGGCCCAAAGGGGCCTTCATGGAGACTGTCAAGATATGGCAGCAGGAGTGGTTCTAAATCACCAAACCTGATGGTGCCACATGGGTGGCCACTCCTGAGTTTAGATCCGGACCCCCAATGCGGCTCGTGTCGTGGACTAACAAGGGTCTGGACAAGGGGTCGATCGATGAAGTGATGATGATGTGAACGCGCATCACAACTATAATAGCCAAGAACACCAGTCTCACTGACGTGATTCAGGTGATGCTGGCCTCTCCTTCATAGACTGGTTTTTGCCCTCTTTTCTTTGCTTGATTTTCATGTGAGTTGGTTTTGAATTTGGAGTTTTGAATCATTCCATTTGGACTTGATCACTTGGGTATCCCTTGATTTTCACCCAAGTGCCCCCTCTCCTCTTCTAATACATCATTTCACCCCTGGCCAACCCAACAATATTGCTTGGAATATTTTTCTTAAATGAAAAGTATTCATTTTGCCTCTTAAACCCTAGCCAAACTCTTTGACCTCCAAAGCAACCCTCATTTCTGTTGCCCTAAAAATCTTGAGAAAAATCCCAAATATTCTTTGGACCCTAGAGCACATTTCTGAGCAAAACTATTTCACCACTTTTTGGAGTATTTTTGCCACAGAAAATATTTTCACTTCCGGACTGAAATTGAAGTTTCTACAGCAACTACCTTTTTACTAGCTCCAATGTAGCTGGTTTTCCCTGTGCTTATTCACCTTAGTAAGTGTCAGTAAAACCCCAAAGATCAGCCCTTGAAACCCTGTGGTTTGACCACAGTAACTGTTCAAAGTTTTTGTCCAGTAACTAAACATCTTCACCATTTCACTTCTACTACACCTAGAAACAAACCGAGCCGTGGTAACACCTAAAGTTACTAAGGACTACACGCCAGACATCATGGTTAGTGCAAATGTGGCCTGATGTCACGGTCCACGCGGTGACCGCGTTCGTCCGAGGGTGCTGGCATGCCAAACACGCGCTCTACGCGTCGCCAGCGCCTCTATGGCGCGCGTGCTCGCTGCTCGGCCAGCCAGAGCGTGTCCCCCCTCGCCACCATCCTCGTCTCAACCGCTTAACTCCTCCCTGCCACACGCCGATGCCGGAGCTCACCGCAGCGAGCACGGGCACGGTCCGTCCAACGACACAGTGCCCGCGCACTATGTTTGTCCCTTTCCTCCTCGCTCCTGTGCTCGTCTGCGTCCGTGCACAGCTCCCGCGTGACCTCGTCGCCTTCTCCCCTCTCTCTCTGGCACCATTCGTCGCCGAGCGCCGGTGACATCTGCCCTTCGGCAGAGCCCGAGCCCTCCCTGCCGCCCCGCCTATATAAACCCACCCCTCCGCATGCCTCCTGGAGCACCGCACCTCACCACCACTCCCTCCTATAGCCACTAGAAGCCGCAGCCCGGCCGGGCAGGCCGCAGGCTGCCATCCCCGAGCCGAGCTCACCAGCGATCCCCTCTGGATCGACCCCGCAGCTCCGGCCAGTCCCAAGCCGAGGCGACCCCGCCAGGGCCTCCGCCTCTCCTCCGTGAAGCTAATGCGCCTAGCTAGAGCCCCTAGAGCCGCCCCTAGCCGCCGTCTTCCTCATCTCCGGCGACCACCGTGTTCTGCCTCCGCTTGCAAGGAAGAATCTGACGCCGTCCGGACACCCTTTGCCACGCCATGGGTACGGGCAGGTGCGCAAGAGCCTTCTCCGTCGATCCCTCCCTCTCATTTACCTCCAAGATGCCTCAACGCCGGCGTGAGCTCCGGCGAAGGGTCGCGCCTCTCTATTTCTTTCCCCCCTCCCTCCAGCCTGACTAGCGGGGGCCACTAGTCAGCCACTCATAACGCGCGCGAAGCGGTATGAGTGGTGGCGCCAAGGGAAAATACGTCATCGATGTCACCCCCTCTCTGTTTTCTTTTTTTTCAAATTTATTTAAATTCCAGTAGCATTCAAACAGCCATAACTTTTATTCTACAAGTCCAAATGCAGTGATTCTTTTTGCATTGTGTTCTTTGTCCAAAAATCTAACAGGTCCCAAAAGATGGGATTTTTCCTTGTTGTCTAGATTTTATGGCAATTTTCAGAAGGTTTCTTGATATTTTTCAATTGTGGTTTTTGAATGTTTTTCAGAGGAACCAGCTTGTCTTGAGGATCACCAGGAGCCTTGTGAACCTCATCAGTACTAAGGCAAGCCACAGTAACATTTTCATGGTGCCACTTCAATATATATGATTTAAATATATTCTGTTATATGCTTGTTATGTTAAAATGCTTGAACTTCAGTATGTTTGAAGTAAATATTGTTAGTAAGATAATGAGAACTTAGTTGCAAGTGATAAATAAATAATATGGTCATAGAATTTGATGAGTAATTTAAATATTATTTTGCATGAGGAAAAATGATGATAATTGCTAGAAATAGTTCTGGTATATGTAAAGAGAGATTTTAACCAGTATAGTAGCATGAGTTTATGTTGGCTCCGTGGGAGTGTGATTGGTGTAGTGTTTGCACGGTTATGTGATGCGTATGTTAAGTGATGCATGGTATGGCAGTATGACACCGGTTATTTTATTTTCACATTAAAGTTGAACTTGATTAATAATTCCACTTGAACATGTTGTTGACCGGGTCGTGGTGCCGCTGAAACAAGTCTTTCCCAGTGCAACCACACTTGCCGGTATGGGACAGCCTTAATGCATTTCATTGTCGTGCCTCTGGTCGGTACCTCAATTTAGGGAAGGTTATGGGCGTGCTGTACCCTGGCCCGGTAGGCAAGCATAACCTTGTGAGCCCATTGTCAAGTTGATTTTGGTACCGGATCCCAGTGTGGATCGTGGCCATGACGGTGGTCGAGGTGTCTGGAGGTAGACACGGGGCCACCCAGGACTAACCTAGTGGGGTCTGATTCGGAGGGGCCGGGAGAGTGTCATGACAGTGAAATGGTTTCGTCAGAACGCTGTTGGTCCACTCGGATGGGAGAGTGAGGCCATGGGTTCCGTAGTGTGGGTACAGTGTACTAACCTCTACAGAGTGTTTAATCTATCGATAGTCGAGTCCATGGATACAGACACGCTCGAAAGTAAGGTACACCATGGGTCAGCACTTAATAAATATGCACACTAAATTGCACTAAGGATGACAGTGAGGTCATCGTGTTGAGTTGGCCATGAGTTGGTCGGGTTGTGACTGCCGTAAGGATCACGGGCCATGAGTTGGTCGGGTTTTGATTGCCGTAAGGATCACGGGCCATGATATGGTCGGGTTGTGATCGCCATAAGGATCACGAGTATGTGTTGGTAATATTATGTTTGTTGGTCACACCTGGTAAGTACGTCGGGAGAATGAGTATCTGTTGAGCATGGTCACAGCATGTTGGTTATATAGTTGCATTATTGATTAAATTGGATAAATATCATGATATTGTCTGTCATCTTGTTTATGTTTATTGTGAGCTTGCAAGTACATTCAATGTACTGACCTAGCGTGTCATGCCAGATTTCAGAAAAGTCCCGTTGGAAAGGAGTGATGTCCGAGTCTAGACCGTGTCCACGTCGGTGTCCTTGTGCTATGGAGTCCCACTACGACGTTTTTCCGCTGCCGAGTAGTTGTCATGATCGAGGCCCCTTTATGTTCACTAAATAATGTACATATTGTTCAGCCGCACCGTGTGTGCCGCTTGGCCTCGCTAACTGTTGTAATATGAACTATGTCCCGCTAGCATGAATAAAGCGGTTGTTTTCTGTACCATGTTGTTGTGTGTTGCCAGAAGACAAGATCTCTAGGCTGGCAATGCAAGGTAAACCGGTCGCTCTGAGCCGGGGTGCCACAACGCTTGGTATCAGAGCCGCGCTGACTGTAGGCCACACTAGACTAAGCCGAGATAACTGGACGCTAGATACGAGTTGTAGCTGAGTGTCGAGAATAATTGTAGCTGGTTATTGCATTGCATGCATAGATTGTTTTTTTCTATGCTAACCTGCTAATGGTTGTGATGGCTCCGGTGTTGTATCCGTGCCAGTTGCAGCTGATGCCGTACACGTGGCCGCATCTCCTTCGTAATGTGTGGCGTCGGTTGTACCCTCACGGAGACGATCCAGTCTATCATGTGTACCGGGAGCGCCTAGCTGACTCAGTGTACGAGTATCACGCCGTGGTTACTCTGTGTACCAGTTCCGATTCCAGTACTTACACTCGTACCTCTCGTAGTGGCTATGATTCTTCCGCTTCTCAGGTTGTCCAGTTTGTTGCATTCGAGGTACTTGTTGAGCTTCGCTACAACGAGGTCCGGATGCAGAATCACCCAGGTTTCCACTTCTACCCTTCTCTCCACGATAATGGTAGTGTCCGTTTCCCTGTCATTGATCCGGAGTCTGGTAGTGTCACTAGCCACCTTTCTACCTACATCACTGCTAGCTATCTTCTGATCTATGAGCTGGCTCGTGAGCTGAGTCGTGCCCGTACTGCTTTAGCCTCTACTTTAGTCACTGCTCGCTCAGCCACTACTTCTCCATCTGTGGGATTTATTCCCTACGTTCCTGCCAGTTCTAGATCCCCTGTTTCTCCGGTTACTCCCCCGAGTAGCTCGGGCACCGTGACTGCGAGTCCCCTTAGTGCTCCTGCAGAGTGGGTTTCACTCCTCGCCACTCCTGCCGCCCCGATGATCCGCCCTCCACCTGCCCCAGAAGGAGAGCCCTCGAGGCAGCATCATCGTGTCACTTTTAACCCGGAGGTCTCCGTTAACCCCGTTAGTTCTGGATCCGAGTCCGCATCAGGAGAGGACCCCGCAGCGCCAGCCGAGCAGTAGAGCTTTCGAGTATTCTCAGTTGTCGGGATGGAGTATGGTTGTAATCGTACTAGTCATGATGTTTCGTTTCATGTATGAGGGTAGTTGGACCTGGCATGTTGTTATCTTTCATGTATGAGTCTATGTATAATTATGTTGGACTTTATTTTATTCTCCGTATTTTCTTCGTCTTTTCGGTTTCGCTTGGTTTTTGTTGCTGGCTTCTCCCCAGTTTTTGTTGAATGCTTCTCATCTCGGTTGCGTTGACTTGGGAAAAATCATATTAGGATGACGCGGGGAGGCTGCAGTAGCAACGTTCGCGAGGGTTCTCCTGTTCGGCGTTCCGCACGACAGGCAGGACAATCACCCGAGCCGTACGTTCCACCACCACCTCCACCGCCAAATCCGCCCTCCACCGAGCAAATTATGCGTATGTTCGAGGAACGACGAAACAATGATCTAATGGAAATATTCAGAAGTATTCAAGCAATGGTTGGACAGAATGGAAATCAGCCTGCCTCTCACTCCAAACTATCTGATTTTCAAAGGACTAAGCCTCCCAGTTTCAGTCAGGCCGTTGATCCCTTGGATGCAGATGATTGGTTAAGAACTATGGAAAAGAAACTTGAGGTTGCTCGAACTGATGAAGAAGATAAAGTTCCATTTGTAACACATTATCTGGAAGGCGCTGCTACCATATGGTGGGAAAGTGAGAAAGCCATAGGGGCTGAGAATGAAGCAATTACCTGGTCAAGATTCAAGGAGCAATTCCGAAAATATCACATCCCTGCGGGAATTATGAAGACTAAGCAGCGTGAATTTCTCGCGCTCCTCCAAGGAAGTCAGTCAGTGGGAGAATATTTACAAAAATTCAATCACCTGTCACGTTACTCTCAATATGACGTGGCCACTGAAGAAAGGAAGATGGACCGCTTTCTTGGTGGATTAAACCCGCAACTTCGCTGTGCTCTCAGTATGTTCGATTTTCCAGATTTCCAAACCCTGGTGAACAAGGCTTTCATTGCTTAAAGGGAACACAAGCTCGTGTCAGATACTAAGTCTGCCCATAACGATCACAAACGCAAGTTTGAGCCCAAGAAGGAAATGCAACCAGTGCAGAAGGTTCGTACCTGGCAGCCAACTCCGATGGCATACCAGCCCAGTTGGCAACAAAATGTTAACAAGACCACCACCCAAGTGAAGAATGATGTGCTCAACCCAGTTATGGAGAATCGTCTGCGCAACAATTCCTGTTATAGTTGCGGACAAACCGGACATTATGCCAAACAGTGTCCCAAGAACACCCGGACCAATGCTACGTTCAAGCCTCAAATCCATTATTTGGAAGCCGGTCCAAGTCAGCACGACGTCACGGGATACGTTCATCACATTTCAGCCGACGAAGCCCAAGAAAATCCCGAAGTCGTCATTGGTATGTTCCCTGTTAATAACATACCTGCAGTAATTTTATTTGACTCTGGGGCTTCCCACTCTTTTATTTCTCAGAGTTTTGTCACCCAAAACAAATTTCCTTGTTCGCTTTTGGGCAAGAATATGCTGGTACAAACCCCGGGATCTATTATTCAAAGCAATCTTGTCTGCCGCAATCTGGAAGTCAGGATCAACGAAATCCGTTTCCGACGTCTTTGATACTGATTGAGTCTGAAAAATTGGATGTTATCTTGGGTATGAATTGGCTGACTCAGTACCAAGTATGCATAAATTGTGCGACCCGGGAAGTCAATTTGACCGGACAAGATGGACAAGCTACCAAGTTTATTGCTCGTAGAAGCATACCCTCCAAGGAAATGGTTTTTACAGCAATAGCAGAAATGGAATTAATTCCAGTGGTCAGTGAGTTTCCCGATGTATTCCCAGAAGAACTGCCAGGCATGCCACCTGACCGAGAGCTTGAGTTTGCAATAGAACTTGTGCCCGGAACCACACCAATACACAAGAAATATTATCGAATGCCGTCATCCGAGTTGGTGGAGCTAAAGAAACAGCTTGATGAAATGCTCCAAAAAGGATATATCCGCCCTAGTTCCTCGCCATGGGGATCACCCCTATTTTTGTGGACAAGAAAGATGGAAGCCTTCGTATGTGTGTCGATTACCAATAGTTGAATGATGTCACGATCAAGAACAAATACCCTCTGCCAAGAATTGATGATTTGTTTGATCAACTCAGTGGAGCCAAGGTATTCTCAAAGATTGATTTGCGGACTGGATATTACCAGCTCAAAATTAAAAAGGATGATATTCCCAAGACCGCGTTCACCACTCGCTACGGTCTTTATGAATATACCGTCATGTCCTTCGGCCTCACCAACGCCCCTGCCTTCTTCATGCACATGATGAACAAAGTGTTCATGGATTTCCTTGATAAGTTCGTGGTCGTCTTCATCGATGATATACTTATTTACTCAAGAAGTGAAGAAGAGCATAAAGGACACCTCCGCGCAGTGCTACAACGACTCCGTGAGCACCAGTTGTACGCCAAGTTCAGTAAATGCAAGTTTTGGCTCAAGCAAGTTGGATTCCTCGGGCATATACTATCCGTTGAAGGAATAGCCGTGGACCCAAGCAAAGTAAAAGACGTGCTCGACTGGTTGCCACCCGCCACCGTGTCTCAGATCCGGAGTTTTCTTGGATTAGCCGGATATTACCGTCGATTTATTGAAGGGTTCTCCAAGATTGCTAAGCCCATGACGGAGTTGCTTAAAAAGGATAAGAAGTTTGAATGGACGTCAGACTGTGAGAAAAGTTTCACCGAGTTAAAGAAGCGCTTAACAACTGCGCCGGTATTAACACTTCCAGATATCTACCGCAGCTTTGACGTATATTGCGACGCTTCCCGGCAAGGACTTGGGTGCGTGCTGATGCAAGATGGCAAGGTAGTAGCCTACGCCTCACGGCAGCTTCAACCCCATGAAGGCAATTACCCCACCCATGATTTGGAATTGGCCGCGGTAGTTCATGCTTTAAAATTTTGGAGACACTATCTCATTGGAAAAAGGTGCCAAATTTTTACCGACCACAAAAGTCTCAAATACATATTTACTCAGCCGGATTTAAACCTCTGTCAGCGAAGATGGCTGGAGTTGGTCACGGATTATGATCTTGGAATAAAATACCATCCGGGTAAGGCCAACGTGGTTGCTGATGCACTCAGTCGAAAGCCCATCAGTTTAAGCGTCATGCTGGAATCTCTGCCTTCCAAACTCAAAGAAGAAATTGCTCAGCTCAACCTGGTCATAGTTGAGGCTGGTCTTGCCAATATTCTGACGGTCACTCCCACTCTTGAGGAAGAAATCCACAAGGCCTAGCTAGGAGATGCCAAATTGCAGAAACGCATCAAGTCATCAGATTTCTTGAAGGATCAGTACGGTACCCTCCGATTCAGGGGAGGGATTTGTGTGCCTAATCAAGGGGACCAAAAGAAAATAAAATTGTCAGAAGCCCACGAGTCCTCGTATTCAATCCACCCTGGAGGCACAAAAATTTATGAAGACCTTCGACAAATATTCTGGTGGGATGGAATGAAGAAAGACATTGCTTATTTCGTGGCCTATTGCGACATATGCAACAAGGTTAAGGCGGAATATCAGAAACCAGTCAGACTTCTCCAACCACTGCCCGTGTCAAAATGGAAATGGGGCGATGTCTGAATGGATTTCATCACAGGATTACCCAGGACCCGACGATGCAAGAATGCGTTTTGGGTCATAGTGGATACATTAACCAAGGTGGCTCACTTCCTCCCAGTCAAAACCTCATACCGAGCAGATGAGCTTGCCTGACTGTATGTATCTAGGATTGTCAGTTTACATGGAGTTCCCA
Source organism: Triticum aestivum (assembly GCF_018294505.1). Classification (NCBI taxonomy): domain Eukaryota; kingdom Viridiplantae; phylum Streptophyta; class Magnoliopsida; order Poales; family Poaceae; genus Triticum; species Triticum aestivum. The sequence continues at coordinate 524,645,983 of NC_057801.1, forward strand.
GAGCCATCACTACTGACCGAGGTTCACTTTTCACCTCTGCTTTCTGGACCCGTCTCCATCAAGCCCTTGGGATGGAATTAAAATACAGCACCGCATATCATCCTCAGACGGATGGTCAAACGGAAAGAGTAAATCAGATACTCGAGATATGCTCCGAGCCTGTGTATTAGCCCAAGGACCACAATGGGAAGACTGCTTGCCGTACGCCGAGTTCTCGTATAACAATGGGTTCCAGACCAGTTTAAAGATGTCACCTTATGAAGCTTTGTATGGCCGTAAGTGTCGCACTCCATTAAACTGGTCTCAAACCGGAGATAGCCGTATTTTCGGAACGGATCTCATGCTGGAAGCCGAAAAGCAAGTCAAAGAGATCTGGGACAGATTACAGCTGGCCAAATCGCGACATAAAAGTTATTATGATGCAAAGCACCGGCAGATCAGTTTTGAACCCAGAGAGCATGTCTACCTTCGAGTCACACCCATGAAGGGAGTAAGAAGGTTCCAAACCTGTGGTAAATTGGCACCCAAGTTTATTGGTCCATTTCCCGTCATGGCACGAGTAGGTGATGTGGCATATCAGTTGGAGCTGCCTCTGGAACTGTCCGAAGTGCATAACGTGTTCCACGTTTCACAACTGCGACGGTGCATCTCACCACCCGAGAAAAAGACCGATTTGGCAGAGATAGAGCTGGCAAAGGATTTGACCTACGAAGAGAGGCCAGTGAAAATTTTGGATCAGATGGAAAGAGTCACTCGCAGTAAGTCACGGAAGTTTTACAAGGTTCATGGATGCATCATACCGAGTCAAAATCAACCTGGGAATCAGAAGAATTTCTAAGGGCATGTTATCTAGAATGGTTTTCCCAAGCAACCGAATCTCGACGACGAGATTCATTCTAAGTGGGGGAGGTTTGTCATAGCCTGGTTTTTGCCCTCTTTTCTTTGCTTGATTTTCATCTGAGTTGGTTTTGAATTTGGAGTTTTGAATCATTCCATTTGGACTTGATCACTTGGGTATCCCTTGATTTTCACCCAAGTGCCCCCTCTCCTCTTCTAATCCATCATTTCACCCCTGGCCAACCCAACAATATTGCTTGGAATATTTTTCTTAAATGAAAAATATTCATTTTGCCTCTTAAACCCTAGCCAAACTCTTTAACCTCCTAAGCAACCCTCATTTCTGTTGCCCTAAAAATCTTGAGAAAAATCCCAAATATTCTTTGGACCCTAGGGCACATTTCTGAGCAAAAATATTTCACCACTTTTTGGAGTATTTTTGCTACAGAAAATATTTTCACTTCTGGGCTGAAATGGTAGTTTCTATAGCAACTACCTTTTTACTAGATCCAATGTAGCTAATTTTTCCTGTGCTTATTCACCTTAGTAAGAGTCAGTAAAACCCCAAAGATCAGCCTTTGAAACCCTATGGTTTGACCACAGTAACTGTTCAAAGTTTTTGTCCAGTAAATAAACATCTTCACCATTTCACTTCTACTGCACCTGGAAACAAACCGAGCCGTGGTAACACCTAAAGTTACTAAGGACAAGACGCCAGACATCATGGTTAGTGCAAATGTAGCCTGATGTCACGGTCCATGCGGTGACCGCGTTCGTCCGAGGGTGCTAGCATGCCAAACGCGCGCTCTGCACGTCGCCAGCGCCTCTGTGGCGCGCATGCTCGCTGCTCGGACAGCCAGAGTGTGTCCCCCCTTGCCACCATCCTCGTCTCCACCCCCTTAACTCCTCCCTGCCGCTCGCCGATGCCGGAGCTCGCTGCAGCGAGCACGGGCACGGTCCGGCCAATGGTACAGTGCCCACGCACTATGTTCGTCCCTTTCCTCCTTGCTCATGTGCTCGTCCGCGTCCGTGCACAGCTCCCGCATGACCTCGTCGCCTTCTCCCCTCTCTCTCTGGCACCATTCGTCACCGGGCGCTGGAGACAGCTGTCCTCCGGCGGAGCCCAAGCCCTCCTCGCCGCCCCGCCTATATAAACCCCCCTCCGCATGCCTCCTGGAGCACCACACCTCACCACCACTCCCTCCTATAGACACTAGAAGCCGCAGCCCGGCCGAGCAGGCCGCAGGCTGCCGTCCCCGAGCCGAGCTTGCCCGCGATCCCCTCTGGATCGACCCCACAGCTCCGGCCACTCCCAAGCCGAGGCGACCCCGCCAGGGCCTCCGCCTCTCCTCCGTGAAGCTAACACACCTAGCCAGAGCCCCTGGAGCCGCCCCTAGCCGCCGTCTTCCTCATCTCCGGCGACCACCGTGCTCTGCCTCCACTTGCGAGGAAGAATCCGACGCCGTCCAATCACTGTTTGCCACGCCACGGGTACGGGCAGGTGCGCAAGAGCCTTCTCCGTCGATCCCTCCCTCTCATTTTCCTCCAAGATGCCTCAACGCTGGCGTGAGCTCCGGCGAAGGGCCATGCCTCTCTGTTTCTTTCCCCCCTCCCTCCGACCTGACTAGCGAGGCCTGCTAGTCAGCCACTCATAACGCGCGCGAAGCGGTATGAGTGGTGGCGCCCCGGGAAAATACGCCATCGACGTCACCGCCTCTCTGTTTTCTTTTTTTCAAATTTATTTAAATTCTAGTAGCATTCTACAAGTCCAAATGCAGTGATTCTTTTTGCATTGTGTTCTTTGTCCAAAAATCTAACAGCTCCCAAAAAGATGGGATTTTTCCTTGCTGTCTGGATTTTCTGGCAATTTTCAGAAGGTTTCTTGATATTTTTCCATTATGGTTTTTGAATGTTTTACAGAGGAACCAGCTTGTCTTGAGAATCACCAGGAGCCTTGTGAACCTCATCAGTACTAAGGCAAGCCACAGTAACATTTTCATGGTGCCACTTCAATATTTATGATTTAAATACTTGAACTTATGAATATTTATGCACTTAAATTAGTTATACAATAAATATATTCTGTTATATGCTTGTTATGTTAAAATGCTTGAACTTCAGTATGTTTGAAGTAAATATTGTTAGTAAGATAATGAGAACTTAGTTGCAAGTGATAAATAAATAATATGGTCATAGAATTGATGAGTAATTTGAATATTATTTTGCATGAGGTATAATGATGATAATTGCTAGAAATAGTTCTGGTATAAGTAAAGAGAAGGTTTTACCAGTATAGTAGCATGAGTTTATGTTGGCTCCGTGGGAGCGTAGTTGGTGCAGTCTTTGCACGGTTATGTGATGCATATGTTAAGTGATGCATGGTATGGCAGTATGACACCGGTTATTTTCTTTTCACATTAAAGTTGAACCTGATTAATAATTCAACTTGAACATGTTGTTGACCGGGTCGTGGTGCCGCTGAAACGAGTCTTTCCCAGTGCAACCACATTTGCCGGTATGGGACGGCCTTAATGCGTTTCATTGTCGTGCCTCTGGTCGGTACCTCAAATTAGGGAAGGTTATGGGCGTGCTGTACCCTGGCCCGGTAGGCAAGCATAACCTTGTGAGCCCGTTGTTAAGTTAAGTTTGGTACCGGATCCCAGTGTGGATCGTGGCCACGACGGTGGTCGAGGTGTCTGGAGGTAGACACGGGGCCACCCATAGCCCAGTGGGGTCTGAGTCAGAGGGGTCGGGAGAGTGTCATGACAGTGAAATGGTTTCGTCGGAACGCTGTTGGTCCACTCGGATGGGAGAGTGAGGCCATGGGTTCCGTAGTGTGGGTACAGTGTACTAACCTCTGCAGAGTGTTTTTAATCTATCGATAGCCGAGTCCACGGATACGGACACGCTCGAAAGTAAGGTACACCATGGGTCAACACTTAATAAATATGCACACTAAATTGCACTAAGGATGACAGTGAGGTCATTGTGTTGAGTTGGACATGAGTTGTCGGGTTGTGATCGCCGTAAGGATCACGGGCCACGAGTTGGTCGGGTTGTGATCGCCGTAAGGATCACGGGCCATGAGATGGTCGGGTTGTGATCGCCGTAAGGATCACGAGTATGTGTTGGTAATATTATGTTTGTTGGTCACACCTGGTAAGCAAGTCGGGAGAATGAGTACCTGTTGAGCATAGTCACATCATGTTGGTTATATAGTTGCATTGTTGATTAACTTGGATAAATATCATAATATTGTCTGTCATCTTGTTTATGCTTATTGTGAGCTTGCAAGTACATTCAATGTACTGACCTGGCGTGTCATGCCAGATTTCAGGAAAGTCCCGTTGGAAACGAGTGTTGTCCGAGTCTAGACCATGTCCACGTCGGTGTCCTTGTGCTATGGAGTCCCGCTACGACGTTGTTCCGCTGCCGAGTAGTTGTCATGATCGAGGCCCCTTTATGTTCACTAAATAATGTACATATTGTTCAGCCGCACCGTGTGTGCCGCTTGGCCTCGCTAACTATTGTAATATGAACTATGTCCCGCTAGCATGAATAAAGCGGTTGTTTTCTATACCATGTTGTTGTGTGTTGCCAGAAGACAAGATCTCTGGGCTGGCAATGCAAGGTAAACCGGTCGCTCTGAGCCGGGGTGCCACATCTCCACATGTGGGAGTTCAATCCAGAAGGGTCACGTACTCTACAGCAATTCTTTGGCACAACGCATGAAGAGATCTAGAATTTGCTCTTCAAGGCCCAGCAGTCGTGGATGGAGACGACCGACGACATCGGCCTCGACAGCGCGCATCCGGCCACTCTAGTAAGCTTTTAGTTTTAGAACATAACTTCAATTCATAAATCAAAGAGTATGTTGAGCCTTCCCTCCTTCGATCAGGGTTGGACAAAGAAGGCGGAGCGGATCAAGTGTCCGGCTCGGCTACCCGAAGACTCAGCCATCCCTCTGCTAACGAGGATGCTGGTCCCGACGCCATATCAGGCGCCGGAGAAGAAGGCCAAGAAGAAGAGCAAGGAGGCCAAAAGTGGCCTCCACCATAAAGGTACATCGGACGCTATGTTCGGAGAGACCGAGGCTCCCTCCTCCCACGAGGGAGATGAACACGAAGAGGAGGAGGAGGCCAAAAGTGATTCTCCCCTTAAGGGGAGGAAGAAGAAAAGGGCGGCCTCCGTAGACTAGAGGCGGAGGCGTCCAAGACGGGGAAGATATCCCGCTAAGACGGCTCGGGTTTGGATGCCGAAGCCATCCCTGAGTGGTGCCCAGGTCGAAGCCCCTGGTCGCATCATAAGTATCAAAGGATACTGTACATGTATCCGGTCTTCATGATTGTAGTTTTAACACATTGTATTGTGTGCTTCAGTCCAGCCCGCGATCTCCCCCAACAATCATCATCAGAGGGGAACTCTCTAGAGCAGGGGATGGTGGAGAGCGAGACGCCTTCACGAGCCTCTCCGCCAACCGCCATGGACGACACCGAAGTGTTGTCCCAAAGGGTCTCTTCGGGCCATGGAGAGGTGCGGGAGGCCGTCAAGACGGCGCCAGAGGGTAATGCCTTGGCCGCCGAGAACATGGGAGGCGCAACCCCCATGGAGACTGACGATGGGGCCTTGACCAGTCCGGCCCCCAGACGAACACCATTTCGGAGACCCATGTGGCTCCGGAATCAAGCTAGCAACCCCCTTCAAAGGAGGGGGAGCGCCTACTCCGACGGTGACCTCCACTGCAATGTGTTGAACCCTCTAATGGACGCACTGCAACGTGCTTCCGTCGTGGGGGAGCACCATACACTGATGGGTACGGTGGTTGAGAGGGTTCAGTATGCCAAAAAGCGGGCTGAACGAAGCCTTCACTAGCCTATTAACAGGCTTTGAGGTATGCGATAATATTCTTAGCGGCTTTGCATATGCAAAAAATATGCCTGTATATAGATAGTAGCCCCTGACACTCTGTTCGGCTTTTAAAAAAAGGCCGAACAGAGGATCAAGTAATATTCGCAGCAGATAACGTACTCGTCTATTTTGATAAATAGGCTTCACTGTTAGCAGCGATCGCCCAGGCCGCCGAAATATCCGAACTCAAGCAGAAGCTGGAGCTGGCCGATGAGGATCTCGTCCACATCTTTTTCTAACTCCAACCAAAGTAGATTCGAAGACAAGTCACTTCAATTATCCTTTTAAGAACAAGCGATTTGATGAGGCGCAAGGTATGTTTTGAAAATTGTTTACACACCTGAAGTAATATGCCCATGTGGAGTCTAATCTCTTGTGTTGCCCTGATCATTATTGCAGGTAGTGCGACCAAGGTCGAGACCCTGAAGAGCGCCCTTGACCAAGCCAAGGAGCAGGCACGGGTGACACCGCACAATTCTCCAGGCGCCTTTGCTCACTCGACTATGGAGTTCTCCAGGCACCTTTGCGGATCTTCCAAGGAGTGCGGGCGACACCGCACAATTCTTCCTGGCCTAGGAGGGGAACACCACAGAGAAGCTCTTCTGGTCACAGTACCTGGTGCCAGAACGGCCAACGCTGCTGAACAACCAGATCATGCAGCTAGTGGAGCTGCATAGGATGTCCGGTTTGGCCATGAAGGACATCATAGTCCGGCTGTGGACAGCCGGACCCACTCCTAGCAGCTACTTCGGCCTGGTCAAGCGGCTCGGCGATGCCCTGCCCCTAGTTGAAGTTGTGAAGCGCTCGGCATGCATAGAGGGTGCACGGATGGCCTTTGCCCGTGTCAAGATGCACTGGGCGAAGATGAAGGCTGCCGTCATGGCGGTCGAGGGCCCACCCGAAGGCAAGGACCACCGCAAGCTGGAGCGGTATTTTGAAGACGTCCTAGAGGGTGCCCGTTTAATAGAGGGCTAGTGCTCAAAGGATATCATGTTTGAATGAATGTATCCGAACTGCCCAGACGTTATTTATGAACTAAGGCTTTGCAATAGTGCCTTTATCTAAAATTATTTTCCTCCTATGTGGCCGTTTTTATTTCTGAAAGTTTACCAATCGTTGGCTTCAGCCCCCACGTAGATACTACAGGGGTGTTCGGAATAGCACATTGTAACATCCTCGATGCGGCTATATCTCCCATGTGTCGAAGCACGACTTAGAGTCATAACCGCATTGAAAGCAATGTGGCAAGTGAGGTAATCTTCACACAACCCATGTAATACATAAGGGAAAGAGATACATAGTTGGCTTACAGTCGCCACTTCACACAATACATAAATAAACATCCATCATCCAGGTTACACTCAAGGTCCGACTACGGAACCGAAATAAAAGAAGACTAGCCCAAAAGCTACACAGATCCCCGATCGTCCCAACTGGGCTCCACTACTGATCGTCTGGAAATGAAACATAGTAATGACCACGTTCCTCGTTGAACTCCCACTTGAGCTCGGTTGCGTCATCTGCACTAGCATCGTTGGCACCTGCAACTGTTTTGGTAGAATCTGTGAGTCACGGGGACTCAGCAATCTCACACCCGTGAGATCAAGACTATTTAAGCTTATAGGTAGGACAGAGGTAATATGGTGGAGCTGCAGCAAGCACTAAGCATATATGGTGGCTAACATACGCAAGAGAGAGCGAGAAGAGAAGCAAGGCACGGTCGTGAAGCTAGCAGCGATCAAGAAGTGATCCTAAAACTACATACGTCAAACATAACTCCAACACCGTGTTCACTTCCCGGACTCTGCCGAGAAGAGACCATCACGGTTACACACGCGGTTGATGCATTTTAATGAAGTCAAGTGTCAAGTTATCTACAACCGGACATTAACAAATTCCCATCTGCCTCATAACCGCGGGCACGGCTTTCGAAAGATAATACCCTGCAGGGGTGTCCCAACTTAGCCCATCATAATCTCTCACGGTCAACGAAGGATATACCTTCTCCCGGGAAGACCCAATCAGTCTCGGAATCCCGGTTCGCAAGACATTTCGACAATGGTAAAACTAGACCAGCAAAGCCGCCCGATGTGCCGACAAATCCCGATAGGAGTCGCACGTATCTCATTCTCAGGGCACACCGGATAAGTCAAGCTACGAGTAAAACCAGGCCTCGAGTTTCCCCATGGTGGCCCCGCAGGTTGCTCGGTTCGGACCAACACTCGAAGGAGCACTGGCCCGGGGGGGCTAAAATAAAGAAGACCCTCGGGCTCGCGAAAACCCAAGGAAAAAAGGGTGTAGGTGGCAAATTGTAAAACCAAGGTTGGGCCTTGCTGGAAGAGTTTTATTCAAAGCGAACTGTCAAGGGGGTCCCATAAATCACCCAACCGCGTAAGGAACGCAAAATCAAGGAACATAACACCGGTATGACGGAAACTAGGGTGGCAAGAGTGGAACAAAACACCAGGCATAAGGCCGAGCCTTCCACCCTTTACCAGGTATATAGATGCATTAATTAAATAAGAAATATTGTGATATCCCAAAATATCCATGCTCCAACAAGGAACAAACTTCATCTTCATCTGCAACTAGCAACGTTATAAGAGGGGCTGAGCAAAAGTGGTGACATAGCCAAACAATGGTTTGCTAGGAAAGGATGGTTAGCGGTTTGACATGGCAATATGGGTGGCATGATATAGCAAGTGGTAGGTAACATAGCATAGGCATAGCAAAAGAGCGAGCATCTAGCAAGCAAAGATAGAAGTGATTTCGAGGGTATGGTCATCTTGCCTGCAAGGTTCTCAGAGTTGTCGAAAGCTTGATCCTCGTAAGCGTTCTCAACAGGCTCCTCGTGCACGTACTCGTCTCCCGGCTCTACCCAAAGCAAGAACACAAGCAATGGAACCACAATCAAACATGGAGCAATGCACAAGCAATATGATGCAAAACATGACATGATAAGCGAGATGTGATATGCAATGCATATGCGTGCTCCGGAAGGAAAAATGATGAACAAGGCATCAACTTGGCAAACCAAGTATGCCGCTGGAAAGATGAGATGATTTCGGTTGAAATCGATATAAAGATCACCAGAATCGGATGCACGGTTTGCAAATGGCAATCAAAACAAGAATGACACAAAGCTGCGATTAGCAGCACGATGCTACTTAGCATGCAACAAGAAACTATGCTACAGCACCCCAACATAAAAACAAATCATATGGCAGTGATCTACAGGAGATGCTTAACAAAAGAGGAACATTGAGCTACGGCTAAATCACATCATAACAGGCTCAAACAAGCATGGTGAAAGTGCAAAACAATATCAGGTTGGGCATGGCATAAACAGCATCACGAAGCAATGTTCAGAGCAAGTTATCAACAAGCTACAGGAAATTATAATAGCAAAATGAGACATGGCAGGAATCTACTCAAAGCATAGATCAAAAGTCCCTTACTGACCATAAGCCAAAAAGGACCATAAGAAATGATGGCACCCATGTAAACATAGCAAGCTTCATTACAGATCTCAGACTTAGCAGAAAAACTGGACATGGCAAAAACAGATAACAAGTAGGCATGTTCGTGAGCTCGATGCACTCACTACAAAGCATTTCATGATAAACTAAGCATACATCCATCAAGAAGACATGGCATAGAAGCTATACATGGCAAGAACAACATCATAGCATACAAGGATCAACTACAACAACCTTGTAAAAATTGAAATATCATGTAAACAATCTGCCAGGAAACATTTTGTAGCAACAATAGAGCACGAAAATGACATGCTAGACTACTCCATAATTTCAAACAGGGTCATGAATGGATAGAGCATAACCATATGTTCAAAACATCCTTGCTGAAGTATCTCAAAATATGCATGGATCTCTCTGTAGCATCATGTTTACATGGCATAAAAATAACAGCAGAACAGGGACTAAAATCAGCAACATCACGAAGCCTAGTTTGCATGCTTGTTCTAGTCACCACAGAGATCACAAAAATACATGGCATACACCTCTGGAAAGATAGAATGGCATTGTTAAAAACACATGTAGGACTCAAGTTCATAGGGTGCACACATCAATCATGGCAAAAATGACAAAAGTGCATGTTCTGATAAGAATCTGAAACTAACATCACATGGCCCTCTTCCAACAACATTTCGGGCATCAAGATGAGCTCAAATGAAAATGATGCAATGAGATGAAATGATGTACTCATTGACACGAACAATTCGGTATGCTACTGCTGGGGAACGTTGCAGAAAACAAAAATTTTCCTACTCGTTTCACCAAGATCATCTAGGAGTTCATCTAGCAACGAGTGATTAGATGCATCTACATACCTTTGTAGATCGCGCACGGAAGCGTTCAAAAGAACGGTGATGATGTAGTCGTACTCGACGTGATCCAAATCACCGATGACCAGCGCCGAACGGACGGCACCTCCGCGTTCAACACACGTATGGGACGGGAGACGTCTCCTCCTTCTTGATCCAGCAAGGGGGAAGGAGAGGTTGATGAAGATCCAGCAGCACGACGGCGTGGTGATGGATGCAGGGCATCACAGCAGCAGGGCTTCGCCGAGACTACGAGGGAGAGACATAACGGGGGGGAGATGGAGGCGCCAGGGGCTGGTGTATTCAGGTATGAAGTCCCTCCTCTCCCCCACTATATATAGGAGGGCCAAGGGGGGTGGTGCGCAGCCTAGGAGATCCAATCTCCTAGGTGCGGCGGCCAAGGGGAGGTTTTCCTCCCCCCCCCAAGGCACCTAGGAGGTGCCTTCCCCTCCTAGGACTCTTTCCCCTTCAAACCCTAGGCGCATGGGCCTATGTGGGGCTGGTGCCCTTGGCCCATGTAGGCCAAGGCGCACCCCCTACAGCCCATGTGGCCCCCCGGGACAGGTGGACCCACCCGGTGGACCCCCGGGGCCCTTCCGGTGGTCCCGGTACAATACCGATAACCCCGAAACTTGTCCCGATGCCCGAAATAGCACTTCCTACATATAATTCTTTACCTCCGGACCATTCCGGAACTCCTCGTGACGCCCGGGATCTCATCCGGGACTCCGAACAACATTCGGGTTTCTGCATATACATATCTTCATAACCCTAGCGTCACCGAACCTTAAGTGTGTAGACCCTACGGGTTCGGGAGACAAGCAGACATGACCGAGACGACTCTCCGGTCAATAACCAACAGCGGGATCTGGATACCCATGTTGGCTCCCACATGCTCCACGATGATCTCATCGGATGAACCACGATGTCGAGGATTTAATAAATCCCGTACGCTATTCCCTTTGTCTATCGATATGTTACTTGCCCGAGATTCGATCGTCGGTATCCCAATACCTCGTTCAATCTCGTTACCGGCAAGTCACTTTACTCGTACTGTAATGCATGATCCCGTGACCAGACACTTGGTCACTTTGAGCTCATTATGATGATGCATTACCGAGTGGGCCCAGTGATACCTCTCCGTCATACGGAGTGACAAATCCCAGTCTTGATCCATGTCACCCAACAGACACTTTCGGAGATACCCGTAGTATACCTTTATAGTCACCCAGTTACGTTGTGACGTTTGGCATACCCAAAGCACTCCTACGGTATCCGGGAGTTACACGATCTCATGGTCTAAGGAAAAGATACTTTGACATTGGAAAACTCTAGCAAACGAACTATACGATCTTGTGCTATGTTTAGGATTGGGTCTTGTCCATCACATCATTCTCCCAATGATGTGATCTCGTTATCAATGACATCCAGTGTCCATAGTCAGGAAACCATGACTATCTGTTGATCAACAAGCTAGTCAACTAGAGGCTCACTAGGGACATGTTGGTGTGTGTTATTCACACATGTATTACGATTTCCGGATAACACAATTATAGCATGAATAAAGACAATTATCATGAACAAGGAAATATAATAATAAAGCTTTTATTATTGCCTCTAGGGCATATTTCCAACAGTCTCCCACTTGCACTAGAGTCAATAATCTAATTACATTGTGATGAATCGAACACCCATGGAATTCTGGTGTTGATCATGTTTTGCTCTAGGGAGAGGTTTAGTCAACGGATCTGCTATATTCAGGTCCGTATGTACTTTACAAATCTCTATGTCTCCATCTTGAACATTTTCACGAATGGAGTTGAAGCGACGCTTGATGTGCCTTGTCTTCTTGTGAAACCTGGGCTCCTTGGCAAGTGCAATAGCTCCAGTGTTGTCACAGAAGAGCTTGATCGGCCCCGACGCATTGAGTATGACTCCTAGGTCGGTGATGAACTCCTTCACCCATATTGCTTCATGTGCTGCCTCCGAGGCTGCCATGTACTCCGCTTCACATGTAGATCCCGCCACGACGCTTTGCTTGCAACTGCACCAGCTTACTGCCCCACCATTCAAAATATACACGTATCCGGTTTGTGACTTAGAGTCATCCAGATCTGTGTCGAAGCTGGCGTCGACGTAACCCTTTACGACGAGCTCTTCGTCACCTCCATAAATGAGAAACATTTCCTTAGTCCTTTTCAGGTACTTCAGGATATTCTTGACCGCTGTCCAGTGTTCCTTGCCGGGATTACTTTGGTACCTTCCTACCAAACTGACGGCAAGGTTAACATCAGGTCTGGTACACAGCATGGCATACATAATAGAACCTATGGATGAGGAATAGGGGATGACGCTCATCTCTTCTATATCTTCTGCCGTGGTCGGACATTGAGCTGAGCTCAATTTCACACCTTGTAACACAGGCAAGAACCCCTTCTTGGATTGATCCATATTGAACTTCTTCAATATCTTATCAAGGTATGTGCTTTGTGAAAGACCTATGAGGCGTCTCGATCTATCTCTATAGATTTTGATGCCTAATATATAAGCAGCTTCTCCAAGGTCCTTCATTGAAAAACTTTTATTCAAGTAGGCCTTGATGCTGTCCAAGAGTTCTATATCATTTCCCATCAACAGTATGTCATCTACATATAATATGAGAAATGCTACAGAGCTCCCACTCACTTTCTTGTAAACGCAGGCTTCTCCATAAGTCTGTGTAAACCCAAACGCTTTGATCATCTCATCAAAGCGAATGTTCCAACTCCGAGATGCTTGCACCAGCCCATAAATCGAGCGTTGGAGCTTGCACACTTTGTCAGCATTCTTAGGATCGACAAAACCTTCCGGCTGCATCATATACAATTCTTCCTTAAGGAAACCATTAAGGAATGCTGTTTTGACGTCCATTTGCCATATTTCGTAATCATAGAATGCGGAAATTGCTAACATGATTCGGACAGACTTCAGCTTCGCTACCGGTGAGAAAGTCTCATCGTAGTCAACCCCTTGAACTTGTCAATAACCCTTAGCGACAAGCCGAGCTTTATAGATGGTCACATTACCATCCGCGTCTGTCTTCTTCTTAAAGATCCATTTATTTTCTATGGCTCGCCGCTCAACGGGCAAGTCAGTCAAAGTCCATACTTTGTTTTCATACATGGATCCTATCTCGGATTTCATGGCTTCTAGCCATTTGTCGGAATCCGGGCCCGCCATCGCTTCTTCATAGTTCGAAGGTTCACCGTTGTCTAACAGCATGATTTCCAAGACAGGGTTGCCGTACCACTCTCGTACGGAACGTGTCCTTGTGGACCTTCGAATTTCAGTAGGGGCTTGATCAGAAGTATCTTGATCATTGTCATTAACTTCCTCTCTAGTCGGTGCTAGCACCTCAGGAACATTTTCTTGAGTTGCGCCATTTTCCGGTTCAAGAGGTAATACTTCATCAAGCTCTACTTTCCTCCCACTTACTTCTTTCGAGAGAAACTCTTTCTCCAGAAAGGACCCATTCTTGGCAACAAAGATCTTGCCTTCGGATCTGAGGTAGAAGGTGTACCCAATAGTTTCTTTTGGGTATCCTATGAAGACGCATTTTTCCGACTTGGGTTCGAGCTTTTCAGGTTGAAGTTTCTTGACATAAGCATCGCATCCCCAAACTTTTAGAAACGACAGCTTAGGTTTCTTCCCAAACCATAATTCATACGGTGTCGTCTCAACGGATTTCGACGGAGCCCTATTTAAAGTGAATGCGGCAGTCTCTAAAGCATAGCCCCAAAAAGAAAGCGGTAAATCGGTAAGAGACATCATAGATCGCACCATATCTAACAGAGTGCGATTACGACGTTCGGACACACCATTACGCTGAGGTGTTCCAGGCGGCGTGAGTTGTGAAACTATTCCACATTTTCTTAAGTGTGCCCCAAACTCGTGACTCAAGTATTCTCCTCCACGATCTGATCGTAGAAACTTGATTTTCCTGTCACGTTGATTTTCAACCTCACTCTGAAATTCCTTGAACTTTTCAAAGGTTTCAGACTTGTGTTTCATTAAGTAGATATACCCATACCTACTTAAATCATCTGTGAGGGTGAGAACATAACGATAGCCACCGCGAGCCTCAACACTCATCGGACCGCACACATCAGTATGTATGATTTCCAATAAGTCGGTTGCTCGCTCCATTGTTCCTGAGAACGGAGTCTTGGTCATTTTACCCATAAGGCATGGTTCGCACGTGTCAAATGATTCATAATCAAGAGACTCTAAAAGTCCATCAGCATGGAGCTTCTTCATGCGTTTGACACCTATGTGACCAAGGCGGCAGTGCCACAAGTATGTGGGACTATCATTATCAACCTTACTTCTTTTGGTACTCACATTATGAACATGTGTAGCATCACGTTCGAGATTCATAAAGAATAAACCATTCACCATAGGAGCATGACCATAAAACATATCTCTCATAAAAATGGAACAACCATTATTCTCAGATTTAAAAGAGTAGCCATCTCGAATTAAACGAGATCCTGATACAATGTTCATGCTCAAAGCTGGCACTAAATAACAATTATTAAGGTTTAAAACTAATCCCGAAGGGAGATGCAGAGGCAGCGTGCTGACGGCGATCACATTGACCTTGGAACCATTCCCGACGCGCATCGTCACCTCGTCCTTTGCCAGTTTCTGCTTATTCCGCAGCCCCTGCTTTGAGTTACAAATGTGAGCAACTGCACCGGTATCAAATACCCAGGAGCCACTACGGGCACTAGTAAGGTACACATCAATTACATGTATATCACATATACCTTTTGTTTTGCCGACCTTCTTATCCGCTAAGTACTTAGGGCAGTTCCGCTTCCAGTGACCGCTTCCCTTGCAATAAAAGCACTCAGTCTCGGGCTTGGGTCCATTCTTTGGCTTCTTCCCGGCAGCTTGCTTGCCGGGCGCGGCAACCTCCTTGCCGTCCTTCTTGAAGTTCTTTTTACCCTTGCCTTTCTTGAACTTAGTGGTTTTATTGACCATCAACACTTGATGTTCCTTCCTGACTTCTACCTCTGTTGATTTCAGCATAGCAAATACTTCAGGAATGGTCTTTTCCATCCCCTGCATATTGAAGTTCATCACAAAGCTCTTGTAGCTTGGTGGAAGCAACTGGAGGATTCTGTCAATGACCGCATCATCCGAGAGATTAACTCCCAGCTGAGTCAAGCGGTTATGCAACCCAGACATAGTGAGTATGTGCTCACTGACAGAACTGTTTTCCTCCATCTTATAGCTGAAGAATTTGTCGGAGACTTCATATCTCTCGACCCGGGCATGAGCTTGGAAAACCATTTTCAGCTCTTCGAACATCTCAAATGCTCCATGTCTCTCAAAACGCTTTTGGAGCCCCGGCTCTAGGCTGTAAAGCATGCCACACTGAACAAGGGAGTAGTCATCGAAACGTGCCTGCCAAGCGTTCATAACATCTTGTTCTGCAGGGAGAACGGGTGCGTCACCAAGCGGTGCTTGTAGGACATAATCTTTCTTGGCAGCTATGAGGATGATCCTTAGGTTCCGGACCCAGTCCGTATAGTTGTTGCCATCGTCTTTCAGCTTGGTTTTCTCTAGGAACGCGTTGAAGTTGAGGACTACGTTGGCCATTTGATCTACAAGACATATTGCAAAGATTTTAGACTAAGTTCATGATAATTAAGTTCAACTAATCAAATTATTAGTGAACTCCCACTTAGATTAGACATCCCTCTAGTCATCTAAGTATTACATGATCCGAGTTAAACTAGACCGTGTTCGATCATCACGTGAGACGGACTAGTCAACATCGGTGAACATCTTCATGTTGATCGTATCTTCTATACGACTCATGCTCAACCTTTCGGTCTTCTGTGTTCCGAGGCCATGTCTGTACATGCTAGGCTCGTCAAGTCAACCTAAGTGTTTGCATGTGTAAATCTGTCTTACACCCGTTGTATGTGAACGTCTGAATAAAACACCCGATCATCACGTGGTGTTTTGAAACAGCGAACTGTCGCAACGGTGCACAGTTAGGGGGAACACTTCTTGAAATTAGTGTGAGGGATCACCTTATTTACTACCGTCGTTCTAAGTAAACAAGATGCAAAACATGATAAACATCACATGCAATCAAATAATAAACGTGACATGATATGGCCAATATCACATAGCTCCTTTGATCTCCATCTTGGGGCTCCATGATCATCTTGTCACCGGCTTGACACCATGATCTCCATCATCATGATCTCCATCATCGTGTCTCCATGAAGTTGCTCGCCAACTATTACTTCTACTACTATGGCTAACGCGTTTAGCAATAAAGTAAAGTAATTTACATGGCGTTTCTTGATGACACGCAGGTCATATAAAAGAATAAAGACAACTCCTATGGCTCCTGCCGGTTGTCATACTCATCGACATGCAAGTCGTGATTCCTATTACAATAGCATGAACATCTCATACATCACATATAGATCATTCATCATTCATCACAACTTTGGCCATATCATATCACAAACCACTTGCTGCAAAAACAAGTTAGACGTCCTCTAATTGTTGTTGCAAGTTTTACGTGGCTGAATTAGGGTTCTAGCAAGAACGTTTTCTTACCTACGTTAAAGCCACAACGTGATTTGTCAACTTCTATTTACCCTTCATAAGGACCCTGTTCATCGATTCTGCTCCAACTAAAGTAGGAGAGACAGACACCCACCAACCACCTTATGCAACTAGTGCATGTTAGTCGGTGGAACCGGTCTCACGTAAGCGTACGTGTAAGGTTGGTCCGGGCCGCTTCATCCCACAATACCGCTGAAGCAAGAAAGGACTAGTAACGGCAAGAAAGTTGACAAATCTACGCCCACAACAAATTGTGTTCTACTCGCGCAAGAAGAACTACGCATAGACCTAGCTCATGATGCCACTGTTGGGGAACGTTGCAGAAAACAAAAAATTTCCTACTCGTTTCACCAAGATCATCTAGGATTTCATCTAGCAACGAGTGATTAGATGCATCTACATACCTTTGTAGATCGCGCACGGAAGCGTTCAAAAGAACGGTGATGATGTAGTCGTACTCGACGTGATCCAAATCACCGATGACCAGCGCCGAACAGACGGCACCTCCGCGTTCAACACACGTATGGGACGGGAGACGTCTCCTCCTTGTTGATCCAGCAAGGGGGAAGGAGAGGTTGATGAAGATCCAGCAGCACGACGGCGTGGTGATGGATGCAGGGCGTCACAGCAGCAGGGCTTCGCCGAGACTACGAGGGAGAGACGTAACGGGGGGGAGATGGAGGCGCCAGGGGCTGGTGTATTCAGGTATGAAGTCCCTCCTCTCCCCCACTATATATAGGAGGGCCAAGGGGGGTGGTGCGCAGCCTAGGAGATCCAATCTCCTAGGTGCGGCGGCCAAGGGGAGGTTTTCCTCCCCCCCCCCAAGGCACCTAGGAGGTGCCTTCCCCTCCTAGGACTCTTTCCCCTTCAAACCCTAGGCGCATGGGCCTATGTGGGGCTGGTGCCCTTGGCCCATGTAGGCCAAGGCGCACCCCCTACAGCCCATGTGGCCCCCCGGGATAGGTGGACCCACCCGGTGGACCCCCGGGACCCTTCCGGTGGTCCCGGTACAATACCGATAACCCCGAAACTTGTCCCGATGCCCGAAATAGCACTTCCTATATATAATTCTTTACCTCCGGACCATTCCGGAACTCCTCGTGACGTCCGGGATCTCATCCGGGACTCCGAACAACATTCGGGTTTCTGCATATACATATCTTCATAACCCTAGCGTCACCGAACCTTAAGTGTGTAGACCCTACGGGTTCGGGAGACAAGCAGACATGACCGAGACGACTCTCCGGTCAATAACCAACAGCAGGATCTGGATACCCATGTTGGCTCCCACATGCTCCACGATGATCTCATCGGATGAACCACGATGTCGAGGATTTAATCAATCCCGTACGCTATTCCCTTTGTCTATCGATATGTTACTTGCCCGAGATTCGATCGTCGGTATCCCAATACCTCGTTCAATCTCGTTACCGGCAAGTCACTTTACTCGTACTGTAATGCATGATCCCGTGACCAGACACTTGGTCACTTTGAGCTCATTATGATGATGCATTACCGAGTGGGCCCAGTGATACCTCTCCGTCATACGGAGTGACAAATCCCAGTCTTGATCCATGTCACCCGACAGACACTTTCGGAGATACCCGTAGTATACCTTTATAGTCACCCAGTTACGTTGTGACGTTTGGCATACCCAAAGCACTCCTACGGTATCCGGGAGTTACACGATCTCATGGTCTAAGGAAAAGATACTTTGACATTGGAAAACTCTAGCAAACGAACTATACGATCTTGTGCTATGTTTAGGATTGGGTCTTGTCCATCACATCATTCTCCCAATGATGTGATCTCGTTATCAATGACATCCAGTGTCCATAGTCAGGAAACCATGACTATCTGTTGATCAACGAGCTAGTCAACTAGAGGCTCACTAGGGACATGTTGGTGTCTGTTATTCACACATGTATTACGATTTCCGGATAACACAATTATAGCATGAATAAAGACAATTATCATGAACAAGGAAATATAATAATAAAGCTTTTATTATTGCCTCTAGGGCATATTTCCAACAGCTACACGCCCAAAACGGAGCCACGGGTGCAGAGTTATGACGCGATGAAAATGCAACAAAATATCTGACAGAAAAAATGACTCAGTCGAAAATTAGACCTCCGGGAAAAACGGATCTAGGGTTCCTCGGGCTCGAGCACCGGGGCGGCGGCGCGGCTCGCCGGAGAGGAGCAGGGAGGAGTGGCCGGAGTCGAGGGCGGCGAAGGCGCGGCCAGGGTGCGGGCGGCGCGGACGGCGCGGCCGGGCGGCGGAGCGGAGGCGGCGCCGGCGACCGCGGGAGGCGCGGGCGGCGGGGCGCACGGGGCGGCGCCGGCGAGGAGCCTTGTCGGGCGGCAGTGCTAGGGTGGCCGGCGCTGGAGGAGGGAGGCGCGCGGGGCGCCAGGCGGCGGGGCGACGGCGATGGGCCTCGGGGGGCCGGGGCGGGCTCCGGGGGCCGGTGGCGATGTGGGCGCGGGCTCGCCCACGTGGCACGCTGCGGTTGGCCGGGGCGGCGGCGGCGGACGCGTCAGGCGCCGTCCGGACGTGTCCGGCGCGGGGAGAGGAGCGGGGAGCTAGGGTTAGGGTGGATTGATCCGAAATTTCGGGAGGAGGGGTGTTTTTATAGGTAGAGGGAGCTAGGAGGCTCCAAATGGAGTGAGGTTTTCGCCCACACGATCGTGATCCGACGACGGAGAGCATGGAAGTGACTTAGATGGGTTTTTGGGCTGTTTTGGAGGGGTGTTGGGCTGCAACCCAAAAGAGGCCTTTGCGGTTACCCGGTTAACCGTTGGAGTATCAAACGAGCTCCAAATGACTCGAAACTTGACAGGTGGTCTACCGGTGGTGTACCAAGGCCACTTGGCAAGCCTCGGTCCATTCCGAGAACGTTTAACACCCTCTCACGACAAAGAGACAAGAGGGGTGCGCCGGTGCATGTGGGAGCGTCGGAATGCAAAACGTACAACGGGGAAAATGCTCGGATGCATGAGACGAACACGTATGCAAATGAGATGCACATGATGACATGATATGAGATGCATGACATGAACAAAATGCCAAACGAAAAACAAAACCCAACCACGGAGGGAATACCATAGCACATAGCCGAAAATGGCAAGAGTTGGAGTTACAAATATGGAAAGTTACATCCGGGGCGTTACACACATGACCACACTTGACTAACGTCTTGGTCCGTAAAGGAGGTGTCTCTGTAGCAAACCAGGCAATTAGACTATGCGGCTTTATCACTCTCACTTAGCCATAGGAGTTTGACAATGGGACTATGAGCTAGCCCCTGGTGCATGTGCGGCTATCCGAACTTGGATGCCTTAGGCGCGCGACTGGGTGGAGGCTAGTCCTTCAAACAATACGGAAAAAATAGCAAAAGATTTTAGTAAGTCACTGAACCGCTGACCGGCTCTTGCTGTATCATGATAGTCAGTTTTTGGCTTTCCCTACTGAGGTGTTTGACCGGACGAACCAGAAACATAATTGCAGTAGTTCTCCCTTTACTACCTTAGCCAAACAAGCGGAACATAAGGTGGAAACCACAGGAGCCGGGCAACCCAACTATTGACCAAAGACATGATTCTGAGCTGATGCATATAATGCAGTATTCAGGGCGTCGAAGTATACTATAAAAGTGTTCGGACTTTCTATTATTATTATTTTGAAAAATATATGTGTCCAAATAGATCCCCTGGCAAGTTAAATCATGCCGAGGTGTATATGCCAACCTGACGTGAAGAGGGAATACAGATTATGAAATAAGCCAATACCGAATAAGGTTGGACAAAAATGTTTCCATTATAGTCTGATTGATACGCCAAAACGTGCTTTTACAGAGAATTCCATAAGCATCAAGGCTATTTTACATGCCAAGAATTTGTGAACAAGGGAAAGTTGTATACAGGTCCTAAAAAAGAAAAGGTGGTCTTGAAGATCCTTTAGCCACCCTGCCGCACGTCTATGCCGCTTTTCACCTTCATGTAGGATCCTTTGAGAGGATCAACGATCATGTATATAGAAGGGGCCTGGGAAAGGGCCCTTGTACCACCGAAAAGTGATTTAGGTTTTAAAGAACCTTAGATATGAGAGAAAAGAGAAAAAAGGAGGAGAATAAGACTAAGGTCTGAATAGGGCCGAGCCGCATTGTGGACTGTGTCCTTAGCATGCCCCCGTATTTTCCCAAGGTATTTTTAGTGTGTAGTTATGCACACGTGGTACGTATGCCGCGATTAGATGGGGGGATTGACGGAGGCAGAATTGCTAGTCCAGCTCTGGATGGACCAAGCTGTCGTTCTGCAGGGTAGACCAGACTCGTTTGACAGTGTCCGGGGGCTTGATGGACGATGAAATGTTTGGCTTTATAAGGCCACTTTGTACCTCGGTCGTGAGGGCCGCAGTGCGCTCCTCTATACGGAGGGAGTGCTCCATGTTTCCATTGACTGTGATAACGGTGCATGGTTCAGGCATTTTGAGCTTTATGTAAGCATAATGCGGGACCGCATTGAAGCGAGCAAAGGTGGTTCATTCGAGCAGTGCGTGATAACCACTGCGGAAGGGGACAATGTCGAAGATCAAGTCCTCACTTCGTAAGTTATCCGGTGAACCGAAGACTGCCTCCAATGTTATTGATCCCGTGCAGCGGGCTTGTCTACCTCCAATGGACCAAAGTCTCTGTGCTTAAGTGTCATCCCTGGATCGGTAATGCTGACCACACACAGTACTCGAGGAATTATAACAGAGTTCAATCACACACTTATTACATCGAGTCCTCATAAAGAGTATGATTACACAAAAATATATGGCTGAAGGCCATCTAAACTAAATAACTGCGGAAGCTTCGAAGGTAAATGAGTCCATCAACACCAACGGCATAGCTGAGTGCAAGACAACGACCTATCGCACCTTATTCATCGGTTGAGTAGTCTGCAACATGAGACGTTGCAGCCGTGTAGGTCAGCACATTGAATATGCTGGCAGAGTTACACTTTAAAGCAATGAATGCAAGAACTATATCTACATGCAATATTAGGCTGGTGGAGGCTCTAAGTTTATGATTTTGCATAAATCTAGTTTTTCCCTACAACAAAGGAATAAATTTATTTAAACTACTCCCAATTTGTTCCAATATTTGAGAAGGTTCCTCCAACTCAAATCCCAATTAAAGAAGTGTCATCATTAAACCCAATTCAATTAATTAAAGAGTGATGAGATCAAAAATAATATCCAATTCCAGATATTTAAGATGTCCGTAACCAGGGACACGGCTAACCATGATTAGTTTATACACTCTATAGAGGTTGCGCACTTTTCCCCACAAGATTCGACCACATCCATGATCGGATGATCGAGACATAGTCTTTCTGAAGCATTAACTCTCTACTCCTGGTAGACAGTACCACCTACATCCCTCTACATCCGCTAGTCTACCTCTTCAAGAGCTCACGCAACTTACTCAACTATGCCAGAGCCCATAATGGCTTGTGGCTGCACACGGAAGTTTCTAGCATGAATAATCTTATGATCCCTTTGAGCCTGGGTGGCATTCCATAGGATAATCACACGGTAACCCCGGGATTTCCAAAAAAACAGGCAACTACTCCCAAGTTGCCCATTATTTGAGAAGGTAACCCCAACTCAAAGCCCAATTAAAAGTAACATCATTTACCCAACAAATTCATTAAGTAAAGTGATGAGATCACATCAATAGATTCAAGTACTAGATACTCAAGATGTCCATAACCGGGGACACGGCTAACCATGATTAGTTTATACACTCTGCAGAGGTTTGCGCACTTTTCCCCACAAGACTCGACCGCATCCATGATCGGATGATCGAGACATAGTCTTTCTGAAGCATTAACTCTCTACTCCGGGTGGACCGATACACCTACTTTCCCCTACATCTGCTAGTCCACCTCTTTCAGAGCTCATACAACTTACTCAACTATGCCAGAGCCCATAATGGCTTGTGGCTGCACACGGAAGTTTCTAGGCATGAAATATCATATGATCCCTTTGAGCTTGGGTGGCGTACCAAGGAAAAATCACACGGGTACTCCGGGATTTCCCTAATGGACAAACACTGGATTCTCTAGGTGCCCCAACCAATCCACCGAGATGTGTATTAAAGTTGCCACCTTAATGTTATCCAAGATTAATAACTCTCACAACTTCCATGTGTATCATGATCCAATCCCCGTCTACGATCCTGGCTAAGCAATAATAGAGCATAACGTATATTCCCGAGCTTATCAAAAGGTATTAGGTTCCTACCTCAAGTACTACAACCAAACCACATGTTCCCAATCCTACTCATGCAAATATTTGAGGAGCAATACTAATGCATAGTAAAAACTGGGTATAAAAGAGTATGATCAAAGTGTAACTTGCCTTGCTGATGATCTGCAAACTCTAGGGATTCGTAGTAAAAAGCTTCGCACTCCGGGTAATCTAGCATAGACAAATAGTAGCATACATAAGCAATCACTCAAACCAAACAAAGAGAAATCGAGAAAAGATCCAAATCAAAACACAAAACAAGAAAACGTCTAAACTAAACATAAAACAAAACCTAACAGCATTATTATCATGTGATTAGATCTTAACAGTAGGTACATGTGATTAGCTGTGATTTGCAAAAAGAAACAACTCAAACAGAGCAACGAAACTCAAGATACGAAACAAGATTGTTTACTAATCTGATCTAAACTCAAATTTTAAATTGTGAAAATCATGTTCAAGTTGGTTAACTAGAAAGAAGAGATCGTTACAAAGATTTAGGCGCTGATTTCATCTAATTTGGACAAACATGCAAAAAGTTACGCTAAATATAAGATCAGGGGCTAAATCGCGAGAAAACTATTCACGGATAGGTCTGTGGCCGAAAATAAAACTAAAAAGAAGAATCTACCAAATGAATGTTCGCTAACAGAACTAAACGAACGAAAAACGTTCACTAACATATCTAAACGAATGAATGTTCACTAATTAGACTAACCTAATAAAATAAAACAGTTTAAAAATAAACCGAGGAAACCTAAAAAACGAGGTGGGTTTCGGTGGTTATACCGGTTCTTAAAAAAACCGCAGCGGTGGCGGATAGGATCGAACGGCGGCGGCGGCGAGGCAACGGCGGGCAAGGCGGCGGCGGCTCCTAGCGATGAGGGGAGCGCTAGCAGGCGCCGGCGGCAGCTCGGGTGGCAGTGGCAGAGCTGCGGCGCCGCGGGTGGTGGTGGTCGGTGGCGCGGGGGATGAGGGGGTGGGCGGCGGCGTGGGCGATGATGGGGAGGTGGCTGGCGGCGGTGGCCTTATAAAGGAGTTGGGGGAGGCCCTTGCTTGGGCAGGGGGCGACGGGGAGGCCGACCCGGACTCCTCCTCGCCAGAGTCCGGCGCCCGCACAGCAAGGAAGGCGGCGGCGGCCCTGATGGGCCGGCTGGGCCTTCGGCCCAGTTCGGTCCGAAACTCTTTTTTTAAATAATTTCGCCATGAAGGAAAAATCCTAATAAAATATAAAAAAATCTAAAAATTTCAGAAACAATTTTCACCATCCAAACCTAATATTTAGGACAAGATGAACATTTTTCTGGACTAAAATGCAATTTTCAAAAATGCATGTTTTTCTCTAATTCAAATAAAATAGCAAATAGAATACAAATAAAAACAAAATTTGATTTTAAAATTTCTTCTCCAATATTTCTCTTTTGTTGAAGAAGTCATATTATCTTCTCTCATTTATTTTTATTGTTGGAAATAATTGGAGAGAAAATATTAAAATCAAAATGATCCTCTTTTCAAATTTGAAATATATTCAAATATGAAAAATTTGCAAAACCTCCAACTCTCTCCTTGGGTCCTTGAGTTGCTTAAGATTTCCAGGATCCCAACAAAATGCAAATAAAATATGATATGCATATGATGATCTATGTATAACACCCAAATTGAAAATTGGGATGTTACAGGGCTTCTACGCCGGGTATCACTCCTTTAAAGGTGGTGTTAGTAGGCTTGATTCTTGCTGGTCAATGCCCATTTTGTGGACCTTGTCTTGATAAATCAAGTTAAGACTGTTGCCGCCGTCCATAAGGACCCGGGTGAGATGGAATCCATCGATGATTCGATCAAGGACCAAGGTTGCCGAACCTCCATGACGGATACTGGTCGGGTGGTCCCTGCAGTCGAAGGTGATCGGACAAGCCGACCACGGGTTGAATTTAGGGGCGACGGGCTCTACGGCGTAGATGTCCCTTAGTGTGCGCGTGCGTTCCCTCTTGGGGATATGTGTGGCATATATGTAAGGGCATATTTCACCCCATGTGGTTTTGGTGATGGATGACAATGCTTTGCGGACTGATCGTGTGCATTGAGCATTTCAGATATCTCATGTTTTAGCATAAGATGTTTCGGTGCCCCTCGGAGTCAAGTGAAGACGGAGTTGTCTCTACATTTCTTTTCGGTGGATTTGAGATGTAGGAAAGCCGTACTATTAAGGGGGTCAGCTTTGGAAAGGTTTGGGTGGAATCATCACGTACACGTCTGTTCCTTTTGCACCACCTTTCCTTTGCCTCTTTGGAGCAACCACCGTTTATCCGTGTCTTTTCAAAATGAAGGACTCCTAGTGATTGTTGTGTTGTGGCATGCGGTAGTACAGCTCAAGGGAGCAGTAGTACCACAGAGGCCCACGGTAGTACCGGCCGGGGACGCGGTAGTACCGCAGGCCCTTGCGGTAGTACCGCTCCCCAGGCGCGGTAGTACCATGACCTCTGGCCGGGCACAGCAACACGAGCGGAAGTAGGGGCGGATGTAATTTTTTTACATCTGCGCCCTACGCGGTAGTACCGCTCCCTGTTTGCGGTAATACCGTGTCAGATTTTTCCACAGATCGAAACTCCATGGAAGTAGCCCAAGATGTATTTTTATTCATCCGTGCCTTCCCAGCCCAGACAAACCCTGCCTTGTGGTAGTACCACAAGGGTGAGCGGTAGTACCGCTCTTTGCTTCAACACAACAGGGCTGGTCTAGCTCCTGCCATGCAAGCGGTAGTACCGTGGTTCCCCGCGGTAGTACCGCAGGCCCTTGTGGTAGTACCGCATGTCTGGTGCGGTAGTACCGCATATCGCGGGCTGGGTAAGTGGATAACGGTTGGATTTGTCCTATCACTATATAAGGGGAGTCTTCTTCTCCGAGTTGACCACCTCTTCCATCCCCAAGATCCATTGTTGCTCAAAGCTCCATTTTCGCCCGATCTCTCTCCCTAGCCAATCAAACTTGTTGATTTTCTAGGGATTGGTTGAGAAGGCCCCGATCTACACTTCCACGAAGAGAAATTTGATTCCCCCCACTAATCCCTTGCGGATCTTTTTACTCTTGGGTGTTTGAGCACCCTAGACGGTTAAGGTCACCGCGGAGCCATAGTCCATTGAGGTGAAGCTTTGTGGTGTCGTTGGGAGCCCCCAATTAAGTTGTGGAGATTGCCCCAAGCTTTTTTGTAAAGGTTCGGTTTCCACCTCCAATGGCACCAATAGTGGCATCACGGCATCTCGCATTGTGTGAGGGCGTGCGGAGAATACGGTGGCCCTAGCGGCTTCTTGGGGAGCATTGTGCCTCCACACCACTCCTACGGAGATGTACTTCCTCTCAAAGGGAAGGAACTTCGGTAATACATCCTCGTATCCACTGGCTCCACTCTTGGTTATCTCTTACCTTTACTTGTGCAAGCTTATTGTGTTGCTTCTCTTGCTTTCTTGTGTGCTTGTTGTTGTTGCATCATATAGGTTGCTCACCTAGTTGCATATCTAGACAACCTACTTTGATGCAAAGTTTAAATTGGTAAAGAAAAGCTAAAATTGGTAGTTGCCTATTCACCCCCCCCCCTCTAGCCAACTATATTGATCCTTTCGATTGGTATCAGAGCCTCGTCTCTTTATTGAGGACTTTCCCGTCTGAAGAGTATGGTTGACACCATAGACTGTGGGGAGGAGCACCCCGGTGTGATTCTGTCCTTGTCTACGGCCGATAGGGGATCCTCGGTCTCACATGAGGAGTTCAATGCGGCTTTGGACACATTGAAAACCTCCATGACGACCGAGGTCGAAGGCATGTTCAGTAAGTTCTTAGAAGGCCTTAAATTATCCACCGCACCAATGAAAGTGGGTGATCCCGCCAACAAGGTGACGGATGCTAACTCCGACAAGGGCGAAGCTACTAGTGAAAAAGTTCCTCTATCTAGTGGTAGAAATGGAAGTGGCATCTTTGCCCATGTTGAACCTCCACTTACTTATGGAGGACCGGTTCCCTCCACTCATTTGAATCATGTTGGTCCTCCTCCTAAGATTGTGAAAAATGAGGATTTTGACTCTTGGGTCTATCGCTTTAAACGTCATTTAAATCATGTTAATACTAATCTTTGGAGAATTATTGAGCAAGGTTTCTATCTGCATGACCTAAGCAACTTCACCCATAGAGAAGCCGCGGATCATCAATTCAACGAGAATGCTCTCTTCATCATCCAAGATGCAATTCCATCCAAAGATATTGCGCATCTCCGACCTTTCACCATGGCCAAGGAAGCATGGCACCATGTTGTTTCCATTTACAAGGGAAGCGCAAGCATTCAACGCTCCAACTATGAAGTGGTGCAAGATGAAGCCAATGAGTTTGCAATGAATGAAGATGAAGAACCTCGTGAGCTTTACCAGAGATTAACCACTCTCGCGGTCTCACTCTGAGATCATGGGAGCAAGGATACGAATGACAATTGGGTCAAGCGCAAGTTCCTCAAGGCCATCATGCCTTACCACAAGGCCATGTCCTCCGTCATCCGTCAAAGGACGGACTTCCACACCTTGTCCTCAAGTGGAGTGTTGGATGAGTTTGTGGAGATGAGGATCTTCAACAAGACCGCCCACAATGCGGTGTTGCGTTCTCAAAGAGCAAAGAAGCCCAACCTTACCTTGAAGGCCAAGGCTAGTGTGGAAGAAGAGGATGAAGACGAAGAAGAGGAGAGCAACCCCAAAGATACAAAATATGCTTATCATGAGCACATGTCTCTTGCTTCCAGGCAATTTTGGATCAAGAAGAATACAACGCCCAACTTCAACAAGAACAACTCAAGTGGCGCGAAGGGCAAGCAACGTGTGAGGACTTGCTATAATTGTGGCAATGTGATCCACTTTGTTGTGGAGTTCCCATATGAGAAGAGGGAAGACAATGGTGTCAAGCTCATCCGAAAAGACAAGGCCAAGTCCTTCCCCAACAAGAACAACTTCACCAAGAAGACTCCTCCCAAGGGGTTGGTGGCACAAGAAGAGTACAATGAGGATGATGATGATGATGATGACGGTGAGTCAGTTGCCATGGCCTCTATTTCCATTCTGACAACTCCTTGGGTGTCCCTCTTCGACTTACCCAATGAGAACATCACTGCCAAGTGTCTCATGGCTAAAGCCACCAACAAGGTAACCCCCAACATCAAAACTACCATCATTACTAGTCCTTCTTTGACGGATTGCATTGATGAAAGTGAGGGGTCTAATGAGGAAGAAAATGAATTTGAGTCTTTTATGAGTAAGCTCAGGGGTAAGTCCAAGAAGCACTTTGTTGCTCTCTTGGAACAACTTGGTGAATCCAATGACATGATCAAGGCTCACGAAGAAACCATCTCTAAGATGGAGGGGCATAGTCGTGACTATGCTGATGAGATGTTGGATCTCTCTAATGCGCTTGAGGAGGAGCGTGGTTATCATTTGGCTCTTGAGGAGTCACACAATGATGATCATGCTAAATTAAAGAAAGATCTTGATCATGCTCTTGTTGTATCTCGTGTGCTCAATTTTGAAAAGGCCAAACTTGGGGTTGATCTTGCTAGACTCAAGGAGGAGTTTGATATACTTGACAAGGCCCACGAGGCCTTGAAGGGTACTCATGCTAGCCTTAAAGAGTCTCATGATCAACTCCAAGTGAAGCTAACCAAGGAGAAAGCCACATTTCCTCATATGGTTTTAATTGATAATGCAAATGCTACTAACCCATGTTGTGAGCATGTGCATCTTGTTGAGGAGAATGCAAAGTTGAAGGAGCAACTTGAGAAAGGCCTTGTGTATTGCATACAAGTTGAGAAAAACCTCAACGACCTTTTGAGCAACGAAAAGAAAGTTGTGGCCAAGGAGGGGATTGGGTTTGCACCCAAGTCCAAGAGCAAGAAGAAGAATGACAAGGCCAAATGACCTCCTCCTCTCAAGAAAACTTTTGTGAAGGAGGGAGAGGATGCTTCTAAGGAGAAGAAGAACAATGCGAAGGGTGGTGGTGTCAAGAAGGGCAACGCCACCCCTTCCAACAAAGCCGACGACTTTAACCCTTCTTATGTGTTATGTCGTGCTAGTGATGGGCATGTTTATGCTAAATTTGTTGGTTCTCCTTATGAGTACGTTGAATGGTCTATTTGGGTTCCTAAGACCCTTGTTACTAACATCAAAGGACCCATTACAAAATGGGTACCTAAAACCAAGCATTGATCTCTTGTAGGTGTTTGCTTCCGGTGGGGGATCATGGTTGCTCGATGGTGGAGCCACAAATCATATGACTGGAAGCAAGGACTTGGTGGTAGACATGAACAAGATTCCATCTATGCCCACCAATGTTGAGTGGGTTGATGCCTCGTCTTCTAAGGTATTGGGTCTTGGCAAGGTTGTCATTTCTCATGATCTCACGATTGAGAAAGTCATGCTTGTTGAGTCCCTTGCATACAATTTACATTCCATTTGTCAACTTGCACTCATGGGTTTTGCCACTTTCTTTGATATTGATACCGTGGCCCTCTTGTGGAGCAAGACTCTTAAAGTAGTCTTTGTTGGGCATGTTGAGAATGGTCTCTATGTGATTAACTTCTCGGAGCGACCCACTAAGACCACGACATGCCTAATGGCTAAAGTTGACATGGGATAGCTTTGGCATCGCCGTTTAGCCCATGTCAATATGAGATCTTTGCAAAGTCTTCTCAAGGGGGACCATGTCCGTGGACTAACAAATGTTAGTTTCTCTAAAGATCGTGCTTGCAGTGCCTGTATTGAAGGAAAGCTACATGAGAAGGCTCACCCTCCCACGACTATCATTTACTCAAAGAGGCTGTTGGAGCTCCTTCACTAGGATCTCTTTGGGCCTCCATCCTTTGATAGTCTTGGGGGTAGAAAGTATTGCTTGGTGATTGTGGATGATTATTCAAGATACACATGGGTATACTTCTTCAAGAGGAAGAGTGAGACCCAAAAAACTGTCATTGACTTTGAAAATGAAGCTCAACGCCAACACAATGCAAAGATCTTGATGATAAGAAGTGACAACAACACCGAGTTCAAGAACTACACCTTGGATGAGTTTCTTAATGATGATGGGATCAAGCATCAATATTCGGCACCATACACCCCTTAACAAAATGGTGTAGCGGAGAGGAAGAACCGGACATTGATGGATGCGACAAGGACCATCATGGCGGAGTTCAAGTCTCCATACAACTTTTGGGCTGAAGCCATCAACACCGCTTGTCATGCATCCAATCGGCTCTATCTCTGCAAAGGCTTGAACAAGACTCCATATGAGATTCTCACCGATAACAAGCCCAACCTCAAGTACTTCCGGGTGTTCGGGTGTAAGTGCTTCATTCTCAAGAAAGGTGTTCGGTTGTCTAAATTTGAGGCTAGAGCTCATGAGGGCATATTTGTTGGTTATGCTACAAACTCCCATGCTTACCGTGTCCTCAATAAGTCCACGGGACTTACTGAGGAGACGTGTAATGTGGAGTTTGATGAGAATAACGGCTCCCAAGTGGAGCAAAGTGGTACTTGTGATGTAGGTCATGAAATTCCTCCCCAAGCCATAAGAAGAATGGGTGTTGGTCATATCCTACCCATTGAGGAACCCCTTATGGCCGAAGGAGAAGGACAATATTCCACTCAAGTGGAACCATCACCAACCCAAGACCCACACGCTTCCGAAGAACAAAGTGAAGTCCCTCAACCAAATGAACAAGATCAAGGGCAAGATCAACCTCAAGATGGTGGTGAACCACCAAGGGATGCCCAAGGTCAAGTTCTCACCACCGAGCAAGTTCAAGGTCAAGAGCAAGCTCAAGATCAAGAACAAGCTCAACACGACGCTCAAGATGATCAAGTTTCCGCTCTTGAACTCACTCCGGAGGAGGAATTGGAGCGTCGTGCCGCTAAGATTGCATCCAAGCTCACTACCAAAGATCATCTCATGACGAATGTGCTTGGAAGCTTAAGAAAGGGGGTAAGCACTCAAAGACAATTAGCAAACTATTGTAAACATCACGCGTTTGTTTCTTGTGTTGAACCCCAAAAGGTCTATGAGGCGCTCGAGGATCCGGATTGGCGTAATGCCATGCATGAAGAACTCAACAACTTCGAGCACAACAAGGTGTGGAGATTGGTGCCAAGGCCAACGGGGAACCATAATGTCATTGGAACCAAGTGGATATTCAAGAACAAGCAAGATGCTCATGGAATTATCATTCACAACAAGGCTCGTTTGGTAGCACAAGGCTACTCCCAAGTCGAGGGTATCGACTACGGTGAAACCTTTCCTCCCGTTGCTCGCCTTGAATCTATTCATTTGTTGATTGCTTATGCTTCTCATCATAACTTCAAGTTGCAACAAATGGATGTGAAGAGTGCTTTTCGTAATGGTCCTATTAATGAGTTGGTGTATGTCAAACAATCCCCCGGGTTCGAGGATCCCTATTTCCCCGATCATGTGTACCAACTCGATAAGGCACTCTATGGCCTTAAACAAGCCCCGCGTGCATGGTATGACCACCTTACCGAGTTGTTGCAAGATCGTGGGTTTGAAATTGGGAAAATCGACCCCACTCTTTTTACTAAGAAGGTTAAAGGGGAGTTGTTTGTGTGCCAACTATATGTTGATGATATTATCTTTGGTTCCCCTAACAAAGCTTTCAATGAGGAATTTTCCGCTCTCATAACCTCAAAGTTCAAGATGTCCATGATGGGAGAGTTGAAGTTCTTTCTCGGGTTCGAAGTCAAGCAAAGAAGAGAAGGAACCTTCATCAACCAAGCCAAATACACTCAAGACATGCTCAAGAGATTCAAGCTAAGTGATGTCAAGCCGGCTTCCATGCCAATGCCCGTCAAATGCCAAATTGACATAGATCCCAATGGTAAAGCGGTGGATCAAAAGGTATATCGCTCCATGATTGGCTGCCTGCTTTACCTTTGTGCATCTAGACCAGATATCATGTTGAGTGTGGTAATTTGTGCACGGTTTCAAGTCGCACCTAAGGAAACTCACTATGTGGCGGTCAAGTGAATCTTTCGATATTTGTCTCATACCCCAATCTTTGGCCTATGGTACCCAAGAGGAGCTAACTTCAACCTTGTGGGCTTTCGAACTCGGATTGGGCGGGAGACGAAGTGGGTAGGAAGTCAACTTCTGGAGGGTGCCAATTCCTTGGTTGCTCTTTGGTGAGTTGGTCTTCTAAGAAGCAAAGTTGTGTGTCTCTCTCGTCCACCGAAGCGGAGTATGTGGCCGCCGGTAGTTGTTGTGCACAACTTCTATGGATGAGGCAAACTTTAAAGGATTACGGTGTCATTTGTGACAAAATGCCTCTTTGGTGTGATAATGAAAGTGCCATCAAAATTTGTCTCAACGCGGTGCAACACTTCAAGACGAAGCATATTGGGATTCGGTATCACTTCATCCAGGATCACATTAGGTGGGGGGAGATCGAGCTCAACTATGTCAACACTCATGATAACCTTGCAGATATCTTCACGAAGCCCTTGGATGAAGCAAGATTTCGCGAGTTAAGGCATGAGCTAAATATCATTGATTTGAGCAATGTGGCTTGAACCCTTGCACACCCCACCATACTCATCTTGATGTGTTGTTTAGGTGTAGGCACATAGGGGGAGTGTTGTTCTCTCAATGAACTCTCCCTCCCCCCATTATGCATACATTGATCAACTCTTTCACATTAGCCATTTTTTATGGTACTTTTGCTTCAAAGACGAGTTTTGGTCATGGGCCCAAGGATAATTCTTCGCGGTGCCATACCAATTGACTCAAACATAGGTGCCTTTGGCCACGCCCTCTCCTCTAGAGAGGTTTTGGTTAGTGTTTGTTCCTTGTTGCCTTTTGCCATCTTGTTGAGCCGTGTTTGTGTTTGAGTTGCCTCGTGTGTGTGTGTGTGTGTGTTTGCGTGTCCGGTCACTTGAAGGTTGTTGTGCAAAGGCCATGTTTCTCCGTTTTGTTGAAACATGCACTTTCTTGGGTTTACGGTACTACTGTGGAAAGCCACGGTACTACTGCCGGAGATGAGCACGGTACTACCGCTACCAGCACGGCAGTAATTTTTTATTGCCGCTGGCAGAGCGGTACTACCGCCCAGCGTGTGGTACTTCAGCCCGGGCGGTACTACCACGATGACCCGCGGTACTACCGCGCCGTCGCGAGCAGGTGGGGGTCATGACCGGGCAGGGGGAGTTCCAACTCCCCCCATACCCATTCAACTCAGTTTCCCCACTTCGTCTCTCTCTCCTGCCCAAGAACGGCGCCGGAGGACCTAGCCGGATCTCCTTCTCCGGCCACTCTCCTCGTATTCTGACCGGTGGGATCGATCCCCACCATTCCCTTCTCCCCAAATCCCTCTCTCTTTGCCTCGTTGTTTTGCTTCTAGGTTTTGGGGAGATGCATGTTGTTCTTGAGATTTTAGGCCAAATCTTTGCAAGAGAAGGATGTAGGAGAGTAGTAGTGCAGTAGAGATGCTATTTGGTATGTTGCCAGACGGTATTTTTGATCAACCGTAGTACCGATCCAAAGTTGCGGATGTGCCTAGATCCGTTTCGTGACGGATTTGATTCTGAGCGGTACTAGCGCACCTCCCTTGCGGTACTACCGCTCTGGCCGCATCCGCCTCGTGCGGTACTACTGCTCCTCCGGAGCAATACTACCGGTCGGGGTGCGGAAGTAAAATTTTACTTCTGCTCTAGGTGTGGTACTACCGTGCCATCCCGGTACGGTACTACCGCAGCTAGAGCAGCAGTAAAGTTTTACTTCCGCTTAGTGGTGAGGTACTACTGTTGACCTTGAAACTACCTTGTGGCGACTACCCAATCTTATTTCTACGTGTTTCGTTTGTTTTGGATGTGGTATTTGCATTGATCCTTCTCGTTTCTCTCGTGTGTTATTGTGTTGTGTGTCATAGGTGGTGGTTCAAATGTCCGTCGCTCGAACCCAAGCCGCGACACAAGCTCCAAGTGTCTTCGCAATCAAGAAGCTCCTAAGGGCTCCAATTGTTGGGAAACATAGTAATTTCAAAAAAGTTCCTACGCACACGCAAGATCATGGTGATGCATAGCAACGAGAGGGGAGAGTGTGTCCACGTACCCTCGTAGACCGTAAGCGGAAGCGTTAGCACAACGCGTTTGATGTAGTCGTACGTCTTCAAGATCCGACCGATCAAGTACCGAACGCACGGCACCTCCGAGTTCAGCACACGTTCAGCTCGATGACGTCCCTCGAACTCCGATCCAGCCGAGCTTTGAGGGAGAGTTCCATTAGCACGACGGCTTGGTGACGATGATGATGCTCTACCGACGCAGGGCTTCGCCTAAGCACCGCTATGATATTATCGAGGTGGAATATGGTGGAGGGGGCACCGCACACGGCTAATAGATCTCAAGGATCAATTGTTGTGTCTAGAGGTGCCCCCTGCCCTCGTATATAAAGGAGCAAGGGGGAGGGGGCGGCCGGCCAGGAGGAGGCGCGCCAGGGAAGAGTCCTACTCCCACTGGGAGTAGGACTCCCTCCTTTCCTTGTCCAAGTAGGAGAGGGGGAAGGAAGGGAGAGAGGAGAGGAAGGAAA